>NW_028172502.1:0-1000 GCF_963971535.1 Notolepis coatsorum
GAGCTGAGAGAAGCAGAGAAGGTAGAGAGAGAGAGAGAGAGAGAGAGAGAGAGAGAGAGAGAGAGAGAGAGAGAGAGAGAGAGAGAGAGAGAGAGAGAGAGAGAGAGAGAGAGAGAGAGAGACAGAGAACAAAAGGAAAGGTTTTTAAGAAGGGATTTGGAAGTGACCCCACCAGGCTGAGCCAAACACAACTGGGATTGCCAGGTTGACTCCAGGACACTCGTACTTTATAGTCTCAGCCACCTCCTGTCCTCCTGTGAGCCAATGCCTCTGGCCTGCCACTGCTTACTGAATAGAATGACAGAGAAATAATTACTTTCTGCTCAGCCTAATAAGCCAAAAAGGATTGAGAGGGAGGGGGGAGAAAGAGAGAGTGCAGGTAATTTGAGCCCCAAGTCAAGGGCATAGACGGGTACTATGGCCAATAACTCTGGATCGAGAGCTAATCATATTAGGAAGAATAGTTAGTGGGGTCCATAACCAAGCTGGTTATCATAGGCCATCCAGCAAGCAAGGACAGTCACTAGCTAGCTGGCCATGTGGAATCAGGAATCTGTTCACCTTGTTATAAAATCTGTAGATGGACAAAGAAGAGTAGACATAATACCGATTGTGGCCGATTCCCTTTTGGTTGCCCCAAACAATAGCTTAGTTCACACCTAAGTGAGAGGCCATGGGCTACGGCCCCCACCCCTCTCTTTACTCATTGTCTCCTTCCCTTCCTCACAGTATCTCCTAGCTGGCCACGATGAGAGCACTCCTCTTAGCAAAGCTCATTTAACCTACATGTACTTTGTACTAATAGTTTTTACTATTAATTAACCTGTTAACCTCTTAAGCATTGGACGGCGGGCCGTCACGCACTCACGCGCACCTCGCGGCACTTTGCTGTCAGCTATGGGCTGCATTTTTCGGCGAACAACCAATACATTGTTGGAAAGTTGAATTTCACGCCTTTTGATCGTCACCTCACTCAACCTAGCTTCGGGTCTCGAGTTAC
>NW_028172501.1:2500-15555 GCF_963971535.1 Notolepis coatsorum
ACTAGGTGGCAGCAGATATCTATCAGTGAAATGCCTGAGCAAAGAGATAGGTTTTAAGCTGTCTTTTAAAGATGTCTAGCGAGTTGGCTTCCCTGATGTTTTGGGGTAGTTTGTTCCATAGTTTTGGGGCATAGTTGATAAAGGCTGCATTACCGATCCTCTTTTGACTGCTTCTGGGAGCCTCTAGTAGTCCAGCAGCTGATGATCGCAGTGTTCTTGCTGGTGTGTAATTTATTAGAGTGTTGGCGATGTAGCTAGGTCCCTGTCCATTTAGAGCTTTGTATGTAAGGAGAAGGACCTTAAAGTCAATTCTAAATGTTACAGGAAGCCAGTGTAAAGCGGCTAGGACTGGACTAATGTGCTCTCTCCTTTTGGTTCTAGTTAGCAGTCGGGCTGCAGAGTTTTGGATTAGCTGAAGCCTCTCTGTGGTTTTCTTAGGGAGACCTGTGAAAAGTGCATTACAGTAGTCTAACCGGCTAGATATGAATGCATGAATTAGCTTCTCAGCATCGTTCTGATTAATAAATGGTCGTACTTTTGCTATATTTCTGAGATGGAAGAACAATGTTTTCGTCACTTTGCTAATATGAGAATTGAAGTTCAGTTCTGAATCTATGATAACCCCAAGACTAGTGACCTCAGATTTGATCCAAGGGGTTAGTCCCCCCAGGTTCTTTATTAATGTTTCTTTTTTAGTTTTGGAGCCGATAATTAGAATTTCAGTTTTGTTCTCGTTTAGTTTCAGGAAGTTCTTACTCATCCATTTATTTATTGCCAGTAAGCAGTCTGTAATGGAGCTAATCGCTGTATCATTTGGTTCAGCAGATATGTACAGTTGTGTATCATCCGCATAGCTATGGAAATCTACATTATGTTCTCTGATGATATCACCCAGCGGTAACATGTAAAGGGAGAAGAGTAAAGGACCTAAGCAACTCCCTTGTGCAACTCCATAGTTGTTGTCGTATATATCAGACATGTGATCTCCTAGTTTAACATAGAATTTCCTCCCTCTGATGTATGTTTTAAACCAGCCCAGCACATGGTCTGAGAAACCGACATGGTTTTCAAGACGATCGATTAGAATATCGTGATCGATTGTATCAAATGCTGCACTGAGATCTAACAGGATAAGGATGGAGATCTTATTCTCGTCAGAGTTTAGTCTGAGGTCACTGATTATTTTGGTGAGGGCAGTTTCAGTGCTATGATATTTTCTGAATCCTGACTGAAATTCTTCTAAGATGTTGTTTTCTTCAAGAAAGGAATTTATTTGAACTGAAACTATCTTTTCAAGTACTTTACTAATGAATGGTAGGTTGGATATTGGACGATAATTTGCCATTTCATTACTATCCAAGTTAGTTTTTTTTAGTAATGGCTTTACAACTGCTGTTTTAAAGGCATCCGGGAAAATACCAGTCCTAAGGGAAGTGTTTATGATATCTAGCACAGGGCTTGAAACACTATTAAATACCCGTTTGAAGAAAGCTGTAGGTATAGGGTCAATGTCTGAGGTGGAGGAGTTACATTCTGAGACAGTTTTGCAGAGTACATCTAATGTGATGCATGTGAAACTTCTCATGGTTACATTGCACGGTTTGCCGCAATCAACTTTATTTCCATCATGAGTAATGCTGGCCCTGATCAAGGTTATTTTGTTGTTAAAGAATAGTGCAAGTTCTTCACACTTAACCGTTGATGACTGAGGAGGTGTAGGGGCAGTGTTGAGTAGTACACTAATAGTGGAAAAGAGGATTCTGGAGTTTCCAGCATTTTCTGTAATGATTTTAGAGAAGTAATCTTTCCTTGCTAAGCGGATGGTTTTATTATAAGCAGTTAAAGCATCTTTGTATATATCACAGCATATGGTGGTTTTTGTTTTTCTCCATTTTCGCTCCGCTGCACGACATTTCCTTTTTTCTTCGTTGACCGTATTATAGTTTAACCAGGGCGAGGCTCTAGTTTTCTTCTTTTTCGTTTTTAATGGGGCGACAGAATTTAATATAGATGACATTGCATCATTGAGATTTTCTACCATTTCATTTAGAGAGCTGTCATGATTGTGTGGTTCAGTCTGATAAGATCAATGAACTTTGATTCAGCTTTGTCGTTTAGGAGCCTCTTTTTAACTATGATTTCTTTTTTTGTTTTAGTAAGGGTTATTTGAGTATCAAAAAATATACAGTGATGGTCGGAGAGAGATAATTCAGTTATTGAGATATTTGTTATGCTTAGCCCAGTTGTTGTTATTATAACTAAGTCTAGTGTATTCCCAAGCCGGTGAGTTGCATTTGTTATATGCTGTATTAGGTCAAAGCTATCCAGTAAATTTTTTAGTTCCATAGTTTTGGAGTCTGTTTTCTTATTAAAATGGATGTTCAGGTCTCCATTTAGGATCACCTTATCATATCCGGTAACACATAGTGAGATCAGTTCAGAGAGCTCCTGTATAAATATTGGTGAGTGTCTAGGCGGGCGGTATATTGTGACAATAATAGTTGATTCTGTTTTTAGTTCAATGGCAAGATATTCCATTGACATGAACTCGCCTAGTTCTGTGATTCTAAACAAGAGTTTTGAGGAGAAGATTGCTGCAACTCCTCCGCCCCTTTTATTTTTTCTGGGTATTTGAAAAAAGTTATAGTCTGGTGGACAAGCTTCTATCATTATTGATGTAGCTGTGTCATTATTTAGCCATGTCTCTACTAGGCAGATGCAATCTAAGTTATTTTCTTTAATCAGATCATTTACTAAGAATGTTTTATTATTCAGTGATCTGACATTTAGGAAAGCTAATTTTATTTGTTGGACTTCTTTAGAGGAGGTCTGCTTTGGCTTGACCGTGATGGCCCTGAGGTTAATAGCAGGTAAATGCATTGATGGCGTATATTTTTCAGTTTAAACTGTGTGCAAAGGTTTTTTTCAATACAGGAGATGTTTGTAAGTTTACTGTACAAACGGCTAAGGAAGGGATTAAAAGGAGATTTTAAAAAGGAGATATTTCTGGCGTTAATTCATAGAACAATGCTGATGTACAGTAAATTTAAGAACAAGTGATTTTCTTTTGATAAAAAAAAAGCAAATTTGTAGACCTATTTTGAGGGTTACAAATGTGAATAATATTTATTTTGTAATATTTAGTTTTTAGTTTTGGAGGCTTCATTTGATAAGAACATGGGACAGGCATATATAAGCATTATGCTTCCGCCTGTACCTTTTCAGTCATGTGTGTGATGACTGAATAAAAGTACTACTACAATGGTTTTTTGTGTCAGAGTATGTGCTAAATAAATCGCTGTTGTTTTTCGGTGAAGTGCTCCTTTAAGTAGAAGTAATGGCTGGTACTTTAGTGCTGTTACTCAGAATTTCCACTGGCAGTGATAACATGGTATTGGGGACATTTGTAATATAAAGCCGTCCATCTATCCGAGCACTATGTTTACATACTAGAACCTTGTGGAGCTTTGAATTGAGGACTTTTCTTTAGGAAGTTAAGACTTCGGCAGATCTCCCTTTTGACAAGGGGCCATTTTAGGGGTTAGGGGTGAGATGTGCTCTGTGTGTGCTTATGCGTACTCGCGTCTGCTTGTGTGTGTGTGTGTGTGTGTGTGTGTGTGTGTGTGTGTGTGTGTGTGTGTGTGTGTGTGTGTGTGTGTGTGTGTGTGTGAAATTTTAGGGGGGCAAAGACTGGCTGAAGCAGCTGGGACAGGCAAGGTCAGGGCCCTGTGTGTGTGTGTTTGTGTGTGTGTGTGTGTGTGTGTGTGTGTGTGTGTGTGTGTGTGTGTTCGTGTGTGTGTGTGTGTGTTTGTGTGTGTGTAAGAGAGACAGACAGTCTGGAGGTGCGATAGTGTCTTCAGCTGTCTTGAAAGTTGTAAAAGACTCGTCAACTCTATCTCTCCTTCTCTCTCTCCCCCCTGTCACTCACTCCCTCTTGCTCTTCTCTCTCCCTCTCTCTCCCCCCTGTCACTCACTCCCTCTTGCTCTTCTCTCTCCCTCCTTCTCTCACTCCCTCTTTCTCTTTTTAAATGAAACGTCACTTCCCTTCTTCCTTTCAATGAAATTGCAATTCATTGAATTCAAATGAAAGATACTCTGTTTTTGTGTTCATGTTCTGTCACTCTGCCACTCTGACATTCATACTCTCTCTTTCCCTCCCTACCTCCGTCTTATCATGTTTCTCTTCTCTTTCCTCTCTATCTCCTTTTTTATTCTTTACATCAATCTCACAAGATGTGGCCATACAGCTTCTCTCTCTCTCTCTCTCTCTCTCTCTCTCTCTCTCTCTCTCTCTCTCTCTCTCTCTCTCTCTCTCTCTCTCCCTCTCTTCTGTGCAGGCGCCAGAGCCTGCAGTTCTCACCTTAGTTTGAACTCCCTGAGCTGTGTGTGTGTGTGTGTGTGTGTGTGTGTATGAATGTGTGTGTGTGTGTGTGTGTGTGTGTGTGTGTGTGTGTGTGTGTGTGTGTGTGTGTGTGTGTGTGTGTATGAATGTGTGTGTGTGTGTGTGTGTGTGTGTGTGTGTGTGTGTGTGTGTGTGTGTGTGTGTGTGTGTGTGTGTGTGTGTGTGTGTGTGTGTGTGTGTGTGTGTGTGTGTGTGTGTGTGTGTGTGTGTGTGTGTATGAATGTGTGTGTTCCCCTGGGGTTGTGACCTCTATCCTTTGACCTCTTGCTACCTGGCCTCATGGGTCAACTTCCACCTCCACGCTACTGAGAGAGAGAGAGAGAGAGAGAGAGAGAGAGAGAGAGAGAGAGAGAGAGAGAGGAGGGGGGCAGAGAGGAGAAAAAAATAGGAACAGAAAGGAGGATGGGAGGATAGAGAATTAGATTTATTTACACGCACACCACATTGGTTGACCATGATGCAATAGAGGCCTTGCACGGAAGGTTTGTGTAGTTATTTTTCTTCCATCATGGCTGCCTGTAACCTTTGGTAACCACTTTCATGTCTGTGCAGTGGTAGAGTAGGTAAAACACTGGACAAGCATGCTATTAATGGTGTGAGGTTTTGCCCGCTGCTCACTACCTTTTCTCTGTTTCTTTAAGCCTATACTGTTTATTTCCCTTCTATACTGTTTATTTTCCCTTCTCACTCACTCTCTCTAGCCCCCACCCTCTCGTTCCTTACCCTTAGTGGCCACACCTGTTCGATATTCTATTATCTCTCGCACCTGTGGTGGCAGGCTAATTAGTTCCCCTGTGGGCTTTAAATACCAGGGCGCTTCCCCTCGTTTTGGCGTGGGGTCGTGTTGTATTCATGCTGAGTCATATTCTCTAACATCTAGACTCTTTCGGGAGATCCTCTGGTCTACCAATGCTGTATATGGATCTCTCCAGCCTTGAGATGTTTGCTCCAGCCTTCGTCTGCTGTCGCCGTAGCCTGTGGAGGAGACTGTTCTGCGCTCCCTGTAACTTCCACGGGAGGCACCCCAGCGTTCCACTGCAGACCCCAGCGCAGCTGTTCGTCCTGACGCACATCTAGACCAACGCGCTTCTCCCGGACCCTCGGGCTTGGCACGCTCTCCAGTCACCAGCGCGCAACGCGCATCTGCAAGGGCTTGGCACGCTCTCCAGTCACCAGCGCGCAACGCGCATCTTCAAGGGCTTGGCACGCTCTCCAGTCTCCAGCGCGCAACGCGCATCTTCCAAGGATCCTCGTGCTTGGCACGCTCTCCAGTCACCAGCGCGCAACGCGCATCTGCAAGGGCTTGGCACGCTCTCCAGTCACCAGCGCGCAACGCGCATCTTCAAGGGCTTGGCACGCTCTCCAGTCTCCAGCGCGCAACGCGCATCTTCCAAGGATCCTCGTGCTTGGCACACTCCTCCTCGCAGACGCACCCCGAGGCGTCTCTCGGCTCCGACAGCGGCTACCCGGTGGACGACACCCTCGCCACCGCCACTGTTCCGACGCGCACACCAAGGTGTGGCGCGCACTCTGTTCCTCGGCTCCGACAGCGGCTACCCGGTGGACGACACCCTCGCCACCGCCACTGTTCCGACGCGCACACCAAGGTGTGGCGCGCACTCTGTTCCTCGGCTCCGACAGCGGCTACCCGGTGGACGACACCCTCGCCACCGCCACTGTTCCGACGCGCACACCAAGGTGTGGCGCGCACTCTGTTCCTCTGCTCCGACAGCGGCTACCCGGTGGACGACACCCTCGCCACCGCCACTGTTCCGACGCGCACACCAAGGTGTGGCGCGCACTCTGTTCCTCGGCTCCGACAGCGGCTACCCGGTGGACGACACCCTCGCCACCGCCACTGTTCCAGCACTCTGTTCCTCGGCTCCGACAGTCGGCTACCCGGTGGACGACACCCTCGCCACCGCCACTGTTCCAGCACTCTGTCCCTCGGCTCGGACAGCCAGCCACCCGGTGGCGATGCCCTCGCCCCGCTGCTGTCCCTGTACCATTACGCATACGCCTGGGTGAGTTTTGATTGTGATGTCACTCACCCAGCGTAGTGCCCTTGCCCCCGTTCCCGCTGCTGTCCCTGTACCTTTACGCATACGCCTGGGTGAGTTTTGATTGTGATGTCACTCACTCAGCGTAATGCCTCTTGCCCCCGTTCCCGCTGCTGTCCCTGTACCTTTACGCATACGCCTGGGTGAGTTTTGATTGTGATGTCACTCACTCAGCGTAATGCCTCTTGCCCCCGTTCCCGCTGCAGTCCCTGTACCTTTACGCATACGCCTGGGTGAGTTTTGATTGTGATGTCACTCACTCAGCGTAATGCCTCTTGCCCCCGTTCCCGCTGCAGTCCCTGTACCTTTACGCATACGCCTGGGTGAGTTTTGATTGTGATGTCACTCACTCAGCGTAATGCCCCTTGCCCTCGTCCCGCTGCTGTTCCTGCACCATTACGCATACGCCTGGGTGAGTTTTGATTGTGATGTCACTCACCCAGCGTATTGCCTCCTTTAGTTCTCACTTAGTTATTAGTTTGGACATTTCATCTCCCACTCTGTTTTGTTCTCTCGTGGATATTATTTTGGACATTTCATCTCCCACTGTGTGTTTGTTCACACGAAGATAGTATTTACTTTGTTACTTTGTTATTTGGACTGTTCTGCTTCTGCTCTGTTTGTTCCCTTTGAATATTAACCCTCTCCTCTGTTCTGCAGAGCGGCCCAGATGTTTTCCCACCAGTCCCCAGTTCCTCCCTGTCCCCAGCCCGCCTCCGCGGTTCTCTGTCCCCAGTTCCTCCCTGTTCCCCAGCCCGCCTCCGCGGGCCTCAGTCCCCTCTGTCCCAAGTTCTCCCCTTCTAGTTCCACCTAGTCCCTAGTCCTCTATCCCTAGCTCTCCTAGTCCCTAGTCCTCTATCCCTAGTTCTCCTAGTCTCTAGTTCCTCTGTTCCCTAGGCGTTCCCTTAACCTTCCCTTAGGCGTTCCCTTACCTTCCCATAAGTTTTCCCTTTTCCTGCCCGCCTCTTAAAGGCACTTTACCTTCCCCTCTTGTGTTATTCCGGTGTTTTGTGTTTTCTCCCTTAAAGGGACAGTGCCCTTTTTCCCTGTTCTAAATAAATATCTGTTTCTTGGCAAACCATCATACCTGTCTTGTGTTGTGCGATTGGGGTCGGTTACAAACCATAACAGTACGACCCCACCAAATCGACGACCCCAGCCAGCACAGACGGTGTATGTTGAGTTTGCCTTTTTTTTTCTTCTCTTGTTCCCTCTAGCTCCCCTGTTAGCCCAGTTTAGCTTCCTTGTTAGCCCTGTTTAGCTTCCTTGTTAGCCCTGTTTAGCTCCCTTGTTAGCCGGTTAGCTCCCCTGTTTGCTTCCCGTTTAGCCCTGTTTGACCCCCCTGTAGCTAGCCATGCCCTGGCAGCTAACCCAGTCCCTCAGCAGAGCCCCTGTCTGCTAGCTTAGCCCCGGCTGCTAGCACAGCCTCTATGTTTATGCAGCCCTTGCTGCTGGCATAGGCCCTGTAGCTAGCCATGCCCTGGCGGCTAACCCAGTCCCTCAGCAGAGCCCCTGTCTGCTAGCTTAGCCCGGCTGCTAGCACAGCCTCTATGTTTATGCGGCCCTTGCTGCTGGCATAGGCCCTGTAGCTAGCCATGCCCTGGCAGCTAACCCAGTTTCCCTCTGCATGGCCCCGGCCTGCTAGCTTGGCCCCGGCTGTTAGCACAGCCTCTATGTTAATGCAGCCTTGCAGCTGGCATAGGCCCTGTAGCTAGCCAGGCCCAAGCAGCTAACCTGGTCCCTCTGCATGGCCTCCACTTTTTTGTGTAGTTTATCCCCACTGCTAGGACTGCCCTTTCAGCTAGCAAGGTCAGTTTATCCCCACTGCTAGGACTGCCCTTCAGCTAGCAAGGTCAGTATTCCCCCTGCTAGCCTAGCTCGGCAGCTAGCGCAGCCTCTATGTTGTTGTAGCAGTACAGCTAGCATAGGCCCTGTAGCTATCAGTGCCCTGGCAGCTACCCTTTCCCTCTGCTAGCCTAGCTCCGGCAGCTTGCGCAGCCTCTATGTTGATGTAGCAGTACAGCTAGCATAGGCCCTGTAGCTGTCAGTGCCCTGGCAGCTAACCTTCCCTCTGCTAGCCCTTTTCCCGGTGCTACCATGGTTACCCCTTTTGCTACCCTGCTTGCCCCTCAGTTCTCTAGACCAGTTCTCTAGCCCGGTTCTCTAGCCCGGTTCTCTAGACCAGTTCTCTAGACCAGTTCTCTAGACCAGTTCCTCTAGACTGGTTCTCTAGACCCAGTTCCTCTAGACCAGTTCCCCCAGTTGCCCCTCTGCTACCCTAGTTACCCCTCGGCGACCCTGTTTCTTTTGCTAGCCCCACTCTTGTGGTGGCTTCCCCTGCTGGCTTGGCCAGTACCGTCTTGTTTTGCCCCCTGCCACTCTGTCTGTATTTGTTTTGGGTCGCCGGGTGGCTCCCGTTGGAGGGGGGGATACTGTGAGGTTTTGCCCGCTGCTCACTACCTTTTCTCTGTTTCTTTAAGCCTATACTGTTTATTTCCCTTCTATACTGTTTATTTTCCCTTCTCACTCACTCTCTCTAGCCCCCACCCTCTCGTTCCTTACCCTTAGTGGCCACACCTGTTCGATATTCTATTATCTCTCGCACCTGTGGTGGCAGGCTAATTAGTTCCCCTGTGGGCTTTAAATACCAGGGCGCTTCCCCTCGTTTTGGCGTGGGGTCGTGTTGTATTCATGCTGAGTCATATTCTCTAACATCTAGACTCTTTCGGGAGATCCTCTGGTCTACCAATGCTGTATATGGATCTCTCCAGCCTTGAGATGTTTGCTCCAGCCTTCGTCTGCTGTCGCCGTAGCCTGTGGAGGAGACTGTTCTGCGCTCCCTGTAACTTCCACGGGAGGCACCCCAGCGTTCCACTGCAGACCCCAGCGCAGCTGTTCGTCCTGACGCACATCTAGACCAACGCGCTTCTCCCGGACCCTCGGGCTTGGCACGCTCTCCAGTCACCAGCGCGCAACGCGCATCTGCAAGGGCTTGGCACGCTCTCCAGTCACCAGCGCGCAACGCGCATCTTCAAGGGCTTGGCACGCTCTCCAGTCTCCAGCGCGCAACGCGCATCTTCCAAGGATCCTCGTGCTTGGCACGCTCTCCAGTCACCAGCGCGCAACGCGCATCTGCAAGGGCTTGGCACGCTCTCCAGTCACCAGCGCGCAACGCGCATCTTCAAGGGCTTGGCACGCTCTCCAGTCTCCAGCGCGCAACGCGCATCTTCCAAGGATCCTCGTGCTTGGCACACTCCTCCTCGCAGACGCACCCCGAGGCGTCTCTCGGCTCCGACAGCGGCTACCCGGTGGACGACACCCTCGCCACCGCCACTGTTCCGACGCGCACACCAAGGTGTGGCGCGCACTCTGTTCCTCGGCTCCGACAGCGGCTACCCGGTGGACGACACCCTCGCCACCGCCACTGTTCCGACGCGCACACCAAGGTGTGGCGCGCACTCTGTTCCTCGGCTCCGACAGCGGCTACCCGGTGGACGACACCCTCGCCACCGCCACTGTTCCGACGCGCACACCAAGGTGTGGCGCGCACTCTGTTCCTCTGCTCCGACAGCGGCTACCCGGTGGACGACACCCTCGCCACCGCCACTGTTCCGACGCGCACACCAAGGTGTGGCGCGCACTCTGTTCCTCGGCTCCGACAGCGGCTACCCGGTGGACGACACCCTCGCCACCGCCACTGTTCCAGCACTCTGTTCCTCGGCTCCGACAGTCGGCTACCCGGTGGACGACACCCTCGCCACCGCCACTGTTCCAGCACTCTGTCCCTCGGCTCGGACAGCCAGCCACCCGGTGGCGATGCCCTCGCCCCGCTGCTGTCCCTGTACCATTACGCATACGCCTGGGTGAGTTTTGATTGTGATGTCACTCACCCAGCGTAGTGCCCTTGCCCCCGTTCCCGCTGCTGTCCCTGTACCTTTACGCATACGCCTGGGTGAGTTTTGATTGTGATGTCACTCACTCAGCGTAATGCCTCTTGCCCCCGTTCCCGCTGCTGTCCCTGTACCTTTACGCATACGCCTGGGTGAGTTTTGATTGTGATGTCACTCACTCAGCGTAATGCCTCTTGCCCCCGTTCCCGCTGCAGTCCCTGTACCTTTACGCATACGCCTGGGTGAGTTTTGATTGTGATGTCACTCACTCAGCGTAATGCCTCTTGCCCCCGTTCCCGCTGCAGTCCCTGTACCTTTACGCATACGCCTGGGTGAGTTTTGATTGTGATGTCACTCACTCAGCGTAATGCCCCTTGCCCTCGTCCCGCTGCTGTTCCTGCACCATTACGCATACGCCTGGGTGAGTTTTGATTGTGATGTCACTCACCCAGCGTATTGCCTCCTTTAGTTCTCACTTAGTTATTAGTTTGGACATTTCATCTCCCACTCTGTTTTGTTCTCTCGTGGATATTATTTTGGACATTTCATCTCCCACTGTGTGTTTGTTCACACGAAGATAGTATTTACTTTGTTACTTTGTTATTTGGACTGTTCTGCTTCTGCTCTGTTTGTTCCCTTTGAATATTAACCCTCTCCTCTGTTCTGCAGAGCGGCCCAGATGTTTTCCCACCAGTCCCCAGTTCCTCCCTGTCCCCAGCCCGCCTCCGCGGTTCTCTGTCCCCAGTTCCTCCCTGTTCCCCAGCCCGCCTCCGCGGGCCTCAGTCCCCTCTGTCCCAAGTTCTCCCCTTCTAGTTCCACCTAGTCCCTAGTCCTCTATCCCTAGCTCTCCTAGTCCCTAGTCCTCTATCCCTAGTTCTCCTAGTCTCTAGTTCCTCTGTTCCCTAGGCGTTCCCTTAACCTTCCCTTAGGCGTTCCCTTACCTTCCCATAAGTTTTCCCTTTTCCTGCCCGCCTCTTAAAGGCACTTTACCTTCCCCTCTTGTGTTATTCCGGTGTTTTGTGTTTTCTCCCTTAAAGGGACAGTGCCCTTTTTCCCTGTTCTAAATAAATATCTGTTTCTTGGCAAACCATCATACCTGTCTTGTGTTGTGCGATTGGGGTCGGTTACAAACCATAACAAATGGTCCACTGTGACTTCATTCCAAGATCCAGTAATAAGACACCAAATTGTTATTGTTATGTTAATATATTTCTCATATCTCAGCACATAGCAACAGTTGTCTCTTCCATTACCATGTACAAAACAGTGGTTGCTATGTTACAAGCAGCCATGCTGGAAGAAAGATAAGGACACAAGTGTTCCTCTGCAAAGCCTCTACGCCCATTAACTTCCATGTTAAAACTTTGCTTAGGAATATTAGCACCAAAATAACCAAAACAATAGGCAGAACACAAACTCCTGATGACCTGACTCGGATTGTTTTCAACCACTGTGTGGTGTTTGTGTTTTGAAATATATTATCCCTATATTATAAATAGTTAATTATTCATCTATTTATTGACCTGTATTCATGCAGAATTTTGAAAACAACGACATCTAAAGGTTATTAACTATCAAGAGTTGTGTGATTGTAGTCAAAAACGATGATGCAATGAATTCAAAAGTTCTGTCGAAATCTGTTCCAATCCTTCTTTCATGAACTAACAATATATATAGTTCACATTTTCAGTTTCCACTGTATTTAGAAATGCCAGCGGACCCTCATTTTCAATAATTTTCAATAATGCTGAGAGAGTACAACAGGCAAAAGAGGAATGAATGATGAATCAGACAATAAGACACAAATATTAACATTGGTTAAAAATTATTCCTGGTTAAAACAAATGTATTCAAAAACATTAAGATTTAAAAGCATATGTATATATTTTTAATGTCCCAATGTTATCAGGGAGTCGATATTCAAAGTGCTGTGTAGGTTATCTAAATCTAAAAGTAGTCTTTATGAGTTCGGAATTGACCCGAGAAGCAAGCAGGGTAATCTGGTCCTGAGAGCAATATTATATATAATAATATTCTACTGAGAGGAAAGAGGGAAAGAGAGAGAAGAAGGAAGGGAGAAGTGGGGGAGAGTAGTAAGCTATGGGACATGACTGGATAGAGAAGGAGAAGACAGGAGGGAGAGAGGAGAAGAGGAAAGGTGAAAGGATGATAAGAGGAACGGGGAGAGAGACGAGAGAAGAGGGAGGAGGAAAGAGGGGGAATCAAACTATAATCCTCTCAGGGTCTTTAGTAGCAACCCAGGAGAGAGAGAGAGAGAGAGAGAGAGAGAGAGAGAGAGAGAGAGAGAGAGAGAGAGAGAAGAGAGAGAGAGAGAGTGAGAGAGAGAGAGAGAGAGAGAGAGAGTGAGAGAGAGAGAGAGAGAGAGAGAGAGAGAGAGAGGAGAGAGAGAGAGAGAGAGAGAGAGAGAGATAGAGAGAGATAGAGAGGAGAGAGAGACATACTCATGGATAGACAGAGGGGGATGAAGAGACAGAGAGAAAGACACAGAAAGAGGAAGAGACAGAGATAAAAAATACACAGAAGGAGAAAGAGAGATTGATGAAGAGAGAGAGAGAGAGAGAGAGAGAGATAGAGAGAGAGAGAGAGAGAGAGAGAGAGAGAGAGAGAGAGAGAGAGAGAGAGAGAGAGAGAGAGAGAAAGAAGGGAATAGCGTTTGGGGAGTTATGCAAGCTCTCATTTGCT
>NW_028172500.1:0-27500 GCF_963971535.1 Notolepis coatsorum
TCAGTACCGTTCACCGTCGTCTCGACGCCGCGGCTGAAACGCCGGGAACCGGGAGAGTCTTACCGCTGAACCCAGGACATTTTTTACAACACGCCTCTATATACTATTATTATAGCAGAGATGTCCGACTTCTACAACAAAACATGGATTCTATCTCATTGCATCATGTTGACACGGGTTACCGTCGGGGGGGGGGGGGGGGGGATAGTAAAGGGTTAACCTTCTGTAGTGTGGCAGTGAAAGGGTTAACCCGCTGTTTGTGTGTGGCAGTGAAAGGGTTAACCTTCGGTGTGTATTGTCGCAGTGAAAGGGTTAACCGTTTGGTAGTGCGGCGGTGACGGGGTTAACGCCGGCGTCGGGTTAAAGGTAGCCGGACCGGACCGGACTTCTCCGTATGGTTTTAAGAACCTCTCTCCTGCTCTGGTGCCCCTGACCGGTCAACGGGCAAGGACACTTACGAGAGAAGGAAGGGTCATCTCGTCGTCTCACCACACCACCACCACACCACACTGTCGGCTCTATTGAAGCCTGTATTGAAATTCAGAACATACCGGCTAGCTGAGGAAACAATTAGGTCAGTTTATCGCATTAATTAGATTAATTAATTACATAGCAAATTATCGCATTATGAAAATTTACTCAAAATTAATTACAAAAAAAATAAAAAATGTAATAATTTTTTATCTCATTCATTCCATAAGAATGTAGAATACACATTTACAGACTTTTTTTTAATATGTCCATTTGCATGTTCTTGGCATCTGATTCTAGGGACATCTATGGATCTCAGGGAATGTATTCCCAGTGTCAGAAATACTGTGTCTGTTACTAGGCTTGAGTACATTGTAATGAACCAAATGAGAATATCAATACATTTTTTTTTATCTTTAACTGTGAATAACACTATGCTCAAATTGACCAGACCTGAAAAATCTAAGCAAATTAATAGATGGAAGATGATTAAACAGAAGGTTTTGTAGATACAGTACTGAATTCTGCCATCCGGACACATGCAATTTGAAATATGATTATAGAATATAGAATATCAGGCATAAAATGGTTATGCGATTAAAATGCGATTAATTAGATTAATTAATTACAAATCCTGTAATTAATTAGATTAATATTTTTAATCGCCTGACAGCACTAGAAATAATACATCGACCGATAACATCAAACGTTAGCTAGTTAACGAGGCGACACATTACAGATGATTCTGATCCCCGTTCACCTCGACGGCGGCCCGAACGAAGGTTCTTTTTTCCACACTTTGGCACCGACGACGTGCGTTCACACACGATGACGCGACGACCCTTCCTTCCTTTTATAGTTTCCTTGTTAACTGTACTGTAACTGAGTGTTGCTATCGGACGGTTAGATACGTCTATAATACTGTATCTATCTCCACATATTTATACCGTAGGTCCCCTCTGATTTATGTTGCCGGATTATGTTGCCGTAGCAACTAACGGGCTTAGAAAGATGTTTTTTCCCCCCCTAAACCACAGTGGGGGGGGGTTGGCGAGCCGGGTCTATGCACAGTGTGTATGTGCGTGTGCAGCACGTGTGTGTGTGTGTGTGTGTTTGACAGAGAGATGTGTGTGTGTGTGCTGGTTGAGTGTTGCTTTTTGAAGTCAAATATCAAAAGAAAAAAAATGTCAGCCAATCGAGGAAAATAAAAACTTTTTTTTTTTTCCCAGACTGTTCACTTTTTGTTATCTTGATTTTACATTTTCGATTTTTTTATTTTTATTTCTATTTGGATTTGTCACATGATTGTCACGGGGCAGGTGGGGGGGGGGGGGGGTATTGTTGTGGGATAGTTTCCATGCTGTGTAACAGAGTTCTGGATGAAAGCGAGGGCCCCCCCCCCCCCCCCCCCCCCCCCCCCCCCCCCCCCCACCACACCCTCCTCGTGGCGTCCTGCTAATTAAGGGAATTTTGAGAAGAGAAGAAAAAAAAATTATTTTAAAGAGTAGAAAATATATATGAATGAAATTCTATGTTTGCATACTTTCTAATTATGCTATTTTCCTACGGGGTTCACACTCTGACTCGATGGAAAGGAATCTCTAAGTGCTTTTTACTACAATGTAACTTATTTGTTTAAATTTTCATTTTTACCACCTGTTTTTAGTAATGAAATTATGAAGCACTGTATATTAAAGTTTTACAATATTCATGAAAACTCAGTTCATTAAGTGTTTTCTTTTTCACACTGCAGGCAAAAGTGGCCCAAATCTAATTTCTTTGCTCATACAGTATTATATATAGTATAGTATTCATACCCCTTCACTTTTTCCACATTTTGTTATGTTACAGCCTTATTACAAAATGTATTAAATACATTTTTTTCCTCAAAATTCTACACACAATACCCCATAATGACAAAATGAAAAAAGATTTTTAGAATTGTTTGCAAATGTATAAAAAATGTAAGATTTAATAGCACATGTGCATAAGTATTCACACCCTTTGCTATGACACTAAACATTTAGCTCTGGTCCATCCCGTTTCCTCTGATCATCCTTGAGATGTTTCTACAACGTGATTGGAGTCCACCTGTGGTCAATTAAATTGATTGGACATGATTTGGTAAAGGCACACACCTGTCTACATAAGGTCCCACAGTTGACCTCCGAGACAGGATTGTATCGCGGCACATAGCTGGGGAAGGGTACAAAAAAATGATTGTGCAGCTTTGAAGGTGCCATCGAGCACAGTCGTCTCCATCATTAGAAGAATCATGGAAGAAGATTGGAACCACCAGGACTCTTCCTAGAGCTGGCCGCCCGGCCAAACTGAGCCAGCGGGGGAGAAGGGCCTTTGTCAGGGAGGTGACCAAGAACCCGATGGTCACTCTGACAGAGCTCCAGTGCTCCTCTGTGGAGATGGGAGAACCTTCCAGAAGGACACTCCACCAATCAGGCCTTTATGGTAGGCTGGCCGCCTATTGCTTAATGACATGTCATGAGTGCTGCTTTTGCTTCCGCGTTTTCCCTGATTGGCTGCGCCATGCCCCGCGGCAGGCGCGGCAACCGCAGAGCAGAGCGGCGGAGCGGCAGAGCGGAGCGGCAGAGCGCGAGCGGAATTAGGTAACCGCCGCAGGAATCCGCCATGATTTTCATTCGGCGCTTCAGCTCACCTGGCATAGCAGCGGTCCGCGGTCCTGCGGTTCGTTGTTGACGAGTTCGAATCCCATGAATTTTTTTTTTAACGTGTATTCTTTCGCCGGTTAAGGTTAGGCATGGTTAAGGTTAAGGTTAAGGTTAGGCATTGTTTCGGAGTTGGTTAAGGTTAGAACGGTTAAGTTTAGGCGCTGTTAAGGAGCTGGTTAAGGTTAGAGTTTGTCAAAGAGAATGGCAATATTCTTTCTATGGTTAAGGTTAGGCATGGTTAAGGTTAAGGTTAAGGTTAGGCATTGTTTCGGAGTTGGTTAAGGTTAGAACGGTTAAGTTTAGGCGCTGTTAACACTTTGGTTGCCTTGGGTTAAATTAATGATATACCATAGATTGCCAGCGCTATTTGTCTATGGAGAAAGTCCCCTTCTTTGCAGGGCTATAACTTTTTAAATTCTATTGCTACATTGCCATTATTAGGGCCCATTCAAAGTCCTATATGTATTGTTCATTGTGTAGCAACGTTAAACTTTTTCATTCACATATTCATAGTAAAGTATGGTCTAATGTATAAGTATGTTTTCATCTCTTTCTGCAACTTTCTCCAGAACGTGATATATAGCCCCAAATGCATTATATTGATGATGAAATACAGTTTGATGGCAATCAGCGCGATATAAAAAATTCCAACTAGACGTACTTCTAGAAGTTACTACACGTCATCTGATGTTGACCGGATGGGCGAGGGGGCGTTTATAATTCCGTGGGCAGCGTTATACCAATCATCTAATGTGGGTCAAATGTTGATAAAAGCAGTTAGTATCGAAGATGGTAACGTTACACGCTGAAACTCACCCCAGTCTCCGCGCGCCGTTGGGCGATCATCGTCGAGTAGAAATTTTATCATTATGGGATATATTATTACCCGGTCCATCTCCAGCTTGTATAATGGTATATACGTCCAAATCATGTTGTTTATCGAGTTATTGGCAATCGATCGCTATGTAGAGTGACGAGCTAGAGTGCCGGAACCTATACCGAGTGGCCGGAAGTAATGATTTGTAACACAGCAGCAGCAGCAGCAGCAGCAAAGTTACATAATGTGTTTAATATTTTCACATTTGTCATATAAAGATATATGGGTTTTATTTGATATTTTTGTTAAGATTGTTACGGTAAGCTTGATTGTGGAATTTAACTTTGGCTAAACACAATATATATATATATATATATATAAATGCTGTTGCTCTGGATATGCAATTGAGAAGGTGGAAGGAAGTCTGTTTTGGTACATTGGTCATGGGTTAAAGGGGCAACGAGCGGAGAAAAAAAAAATCTGCGTTAAGCGTGGTTAAGCTGCGTTATATTTTCCCGCCCTTTTACTTTTTTTTTTTTTTTTTTTTTTTTTTAATCTATTTGAAATTGAAAAGATTAGTCACCTCATACAGTTTTTAACTCGGACTCCGTCCTCTCTCTCTCTCACAGTTCTTAACTCCAATGTCGGAGCAGATGCTGCTGCGTTCTACTGTCATACTGGCCTGCAAACTAGGTGAGACCAAGGCTTTCATTTAATTTCAACTCTTAAGTAGGGTTGGGCATCGTTTGGATTTGACCGGTTCCGATTCTCCATTTCGATTCCTGTTCTAAATGATTCTCGATTCCGATTCTTTGAGGTGCAGGTCAAAACAGGTCACAGCTTTTTTTTTTTTTTTTTTTTTTTAATTGGTTAATTGAGTGAACAGATTGCAGGATGGGTACAGTAAGGTACAGCTCAATACATAACATTGTTAAGGGGATGCAGACCAGAGAAAGTCTTTCGTCTTGTTTACATCCTGTGTGTGTGTGCGTGCGTGTGTCTGTGTGTGTGTAAATGGCTGCATTTATATAGCGCTTTACAATAAGAAAAAACATAATTATGTGCGTGCGTGTGTAATAATAATAATAATTTAGGACCTGCTCCGAGGTCATCAATTGGCACACATGCGATGCATGCATGCAATTCGTATCTGCGATTAACCCATCCCGTCGGCCTTCCCCCCCAAGGGCAGCCGGGAGCAGACAGGCACAACGTGAGCCGCGCCAGGGGACCAATCCAAGTGCTCCTGTCCGTCTTCGTCAAGGACGCCACGATCTTGTTGTTGTGCATGTTTTTCCATTGGGTTTATCTTATCGGGGGGGAAACCCTTGCGAGCACGGGGAGAACATGCAGACTCCACACAGAAATGTGTGTGTGTGTGTGTGTGTGTGTGTGTGTGTGTGTGTGTGTGTGTGTGTGTGTGTGTGTGTGTGTGTGTGTGTGTGTGTGTGTGTGTGTGTGTGTGTGTGTGTGTGTGTGTGTGTGTGTGTGTGTGTGTGTGTGTGTGTGTGTGTGTGTGTGTGTGTGTGTGTGTGTGTGTGTGTGTGTGTGTAAATGGCTGCATTTATAAAGCGCTTTACAATTTGTTCCTCACATTTGACCCATTCCCTCAGACGTTCACACACCGACGGCGGAGGCGACCATGCAAGGTGCCAACCTGCTCATCAGGAGCAATTAGGGGTTAAGTGTCTTGCTCAAGGACACTTGGACACACGCTGCCCGGGAGGAGCGGCAATCAAACCGGTAACCTTTCACTACCACACGACAGCAGGTTAACCCTTTCACTACCACACGACAGCATGTTAACCCTTTCACTGCCACACTACAGAAGGTTAACCCTTTCACTACCACACGACAGCATGTTAACCCTTTCACTGCCACACTACAGAAGGTTAACCCTTTCACTACCACACGACAGCATGTTAACCCTTTCACTACCACACTACAGAAGGTTAACCCTTTCACTACCACACGACAGCATGTTAACCCTTTCACTACCACACTACAGAAGGTTAACCCTTTCACTACCACACGACAGCATGTTAACCCTTTCACTACCACACTACAGAAGGTTAACCCTTTCACTACCACACGACAGCATGTTAACCCTTTCACTGCCACGTGACAGCGGGTTAACACTTTCACTGCCACGCGACAGCATGTTAACCCTTTCACTGCCACACTACAGCGGGTTAACCCTTTCACTACCACATTACAGACGGTTAACCCTTTCACTACCACACGAGAGCATGTTAACCCTTTCACTACCACACTACAGAAGGTTAACCCTTTCACTGCCATGTGACAGCATGTTAACCCTTTCACTGCCACGTGACAGCGGGTTAACCCTTTCACTGCCACACTACAGCGGGTTAACCCTTTCACTGCCACGTGACAACAGGTTAACCCTTTCACTGCCTCGTGACAGCGGGTTAACCCTTTCACTGCCACGCAACAGCGGGTTAACCCTTTCACTGCCACGTGACAACGGGTTAACCCTTTCACTGCCACGTGACAGCGGGTTAACCCTTTCACTGCCACACTACAGCGGGTTAACCCTTTCACTGCCACGTGACAACAGGTTAACCCTTTCACTGCCACACTACAGCGGGTTAACCCTTTCACTGCCTCGTGACAGCGGGTTAACCCTTTCACTGCCACGCAACAGCGGGTTAACCCTTTCACTGCCACGTGACAACGGGTTAACCCTTTCACTGCCACACTACAGCGGGTTAACCCTTTCACTGCCACACTACAGCGGGTTAACCCTTTCACTGCCATGTGACAGCGGGTTAACCCTTTCAGTGCCACTGGACAGCCTGTTAACCCTTTCACTGCCACACTACAGCGGGTTAACCCTTTCACTGCCACCGGACAGCGGGTTAACCCTTTCACTGCCACGTGACAGCGGGTTAACCCTTTCACTACCACATTACAGACGGTTAACCCTTTCACTACCACACGAAAGCATGTTAACCCTTTCACTACCACACTACAGAAGGTTAACCCTTTCACTGCCATGTGACAGCATGTTAACCCTTTCACTGCCACGTGACAGCGGGTTAACCCTTTCACTGCCACACTACAGCGGGTTAACCCTTTCACTGCCACGTGACAACAGGTTAACCCTTTCACTGCCACACTACAGCGGGTTAACCCTTTCACTGCCTCGTGACAGCGGGTTAACCCTTTCACTGCCACGCAACAGCGGGTTAACCCTTTCACTGCCACGTGACAACGGGTTAACCCTTTCACTGCCACACTACAGCGGGTTAACCCTTTCACTGCCACACTACAGCGGGTTAACCCTTTCACTGCCATGTGACAGCGGGTTAACCCTTTCAGTGCCACTGGACAGCCTGTTAACCCTTTCACTGCCACACTACAGCGGGTTAACCCTTTCACTGCCACCGGACAGCGGGTTAACCCTTTCACTGCCACGTGACAGCGGGTTAACCCTTTCACTACCACATTACAGACGGTTAACCCTTTCACTACCACACGAAAGCATGTTAACCCTTTCACTACCACACTACAGAAGGTTAACCCTTTCACTGCCATGTGACAGCATGTTAACCCTTTCACTGCCACGTGACAGCGGGTTAACCCTTTCACTGCCACACTACAGCGGGTTAACCCTTTCACTGCCACGTGACAACAGGTTAACCCTTTCACTGCCACACTACAGCGGGTTAACCCTTTCACTGCCTCGTGACAGCGGGTTAACCCTTTCACTGCCACGCAACAGCGGGTTAACCCTTTCACTGCCACGTGACAACGGGTTAACCCTTTCACTGCCACACTACAGCGGGTTAACCCTTTCACTGCCACACTACAGCGGGTTAACCCTTTCACTGCCATGTGACAGCGGGTTAACCCTTTCAGTGCCACTGGACAGCCTGTTAACCCTTTCACTGCCACACTACAGCGGGTTAACCCTTTCACTGCCACCGGACAGCGGGTTAACCCTTTCACTGCCACGTGACAGCGGGTTAACCCTTTCACTGCTACACTACAGCGGGTTAACCCTTTCACTGCCACACTACAGCGGGTTAACCCTTTCACTGCCACCGGACAGCGGGTTAACCCTTTCACTGCCACGTGACAGCGGGTTAACCCTTTCACTGCTACACTACAGCGGGTTAACCCTTTCACTGCCACACTACAGCGGGTTAACCCTTTCACTGCCACCGGACAGCGGGTTAACCCTTTCACTGCCACGTGACAGCGGGTTAACCCTTTCACTGCCACGCAACAGCGGGTTAACCCTTTCACTGCCACGTGACAACGGGTTAACCCTTTCACTGCCACACTACAGCGGGTTAACCCTTTCACTACCACACTACAGAAGGTTAACCCTTTCACTACCACACGACAGCATGTTAACCCTTTCACTGCCACGTGACAGCGGGTTAACACTTTCACTGCCACGCGACAGCATGTTAACCCTTTCACTGCCACACTACAGCGGGTTAACCCTTTCACTACCACATTACAGACGGTTAACCCTTTCACTACCACACGAGAGCATGTTAACCCTTTCACTACCACACTACAGAAGGTTAACCCTTTCACTGCCATGTGACAGCATGTTAACCCTTTCACTGCCACACTACAGCGGGTTAACCCTTTCACTGCCACGTGACAACAGGTTAACCCTTTCACTGCCACGTGACAACAGGTTAACCCTTTCACTGCCTCGTGACAGCGGGTTAACCCTTTCACTGCCACGCAACAGCGGGTTAACCCTTTCACTGCCACGTGACAACGGGTTAACCCTTTCACTGCCACACTACAGCGGGTTAACCCTTTCACTGCCACACTACAGCGGGTTAACCCTTTCACTGCCACGTGACAGCGGGTTAACCCTTTCAGTGCCACTGGACAGCCTGTTAACCCTTTCACTGCCACACTACAGCGGGTTAACCCTTTCACTGCCACCGGACAGCGGGTTAACCCTTTCACTGCCACGTGACAGCGGGTTAACCCTTTCACTGCCACACTACTGCTCGCCTGTCTCACTGCTTGCCTGTCTCACTGCACACCTGTCTCACTGCACACCTGTCTCACTGCTCCCTATCTCACTGCTCACCTGTCTCACTGCTCGCATGTCTCACTGCTCACCTGTCTCACTGCTCGCCTGTCTCACTGCTCCCTGTCTCACTGCTCGCCTGTCTCACTGCTCCCTGTCTCACTGCTCCCTGTCTCACTGCTCGCCTGTCTCACTGCTCGCCTGTCTCACTGCTCCCTGTCTCACTGCTCGCCTGTCTCACTGCTCGCCTGTCTCACTGCTCCCTGTCTCACTGCTCGCCTGTCTCACTGCTCGCCTGTCTCACTGCTCCCTGTCTCACTGCTCGCCTGTCTCACTGCTCACCTGTCTCACTGCTCCCTGTCTCACTGCTCGCCTGTCTCACTGCTCGCCTGTCTCACTGCTCGCCTGTCTCACTGCTCGCCTGTCTCACTGCACACCTGTCTCACTGCTCCCTGTCTCACTGCTCGCCTGTCTCACTGCTCGCCTGTCTCACTGCTCCCTGTCTCACTGCTCCCTGTCTCACTGCTCGCCTGTCTCACTGCTCGCCTGTCTCACTGCTCCCTGTCTCACTGCTCGCCTGTCTCACTGCTCGCCTGTCTCACTGCTCCCTGTCTCACTGCTCGCCTGTCTCACTGCTCGCCTGTCTCACTGCTCACCTGTCTCACTGCTCCCTGTCTCGCTGCTCGCCTGTCTCACTGCTTGCCTGTCTCACTGCTCACCTGTCTCACTGCTCCGTCTCACTGCTCGCCTGTCTCACTGCTCGCCTGTCTCACTGCTCCCTGTCTCACTGCTCGCCTGTCTCACTGCTCACCTGTCTCACTGCTCCCTGTCTCACTGCTCGCCTGTCTCACTGCTGCCTGTCTCACTGCTCGCCTGTCTCACTGCTCCCTGTCTCACTGCTCGCCTGTCTCACTCTTAATGTATCACTCTTAATGTCTCACTCACTCTTAATCTCTCACTCTTAATGTCTCACTCTTACTGTCTCACTCTTAATGTCTCACTCACTCTTAATCTCTCACTCTTAATGTCTCACTCTTACTGTCTCACTCACTCTTAATCTCTCACTCTTAATGTCTCACTCTTACTGTCTCACTATTAATGTCTCACTCTTAATGTCTCACTCTTAATGTCTCACTCTTACTGTCTCACTCACTCTTAATCTCTCACTCTTAATCTCTCACTCTTACTGTCTCACTCTTAATGTCTCACTCTTACTGTCTCACTCACTCTTAATATCTCACTCTTAATCTCTCACTCTTAATGTCTCACTCTTACTGTCTCACTCTTAATGTCTCACTCTTACTGTCTCACTCACTCTTAATCTCTCACTCTTAATGTCTCACTCTTACTGTCTCACTCTTAATGTCTCACTCTTACTGTCTCACTCACTCTTAATCTCTCACTCTTAATGTCTCACTCTTACTGTCTCACTCTTAATGTCTCACTCTTACTGTCTCACTCACTCTTAATCTCTCACTCTTAATGTCTCACTCTTACTGTCTCACTCACTCTTAATCTCTCACTCTTAATGTTTCACTCTTACTGTCTCACTCTTAATGTCTCACTCTTACTGTCTCACTCTTAATGTCTCACTCACTCTTAATCTCTCACTCTTAATGTCTCACTCTTACTGTCTCACTCACTCTTAATATCTCACTCTTAATCTCTCACTCTTAATGTCTCACTCTTACTGTCTCACTCTTAATGTCTCACTCTTAATGTCTCACTCTTACTGTCTCACTCACTCTTAATCTCTCACTCTTAATGTCTCACTCTTACTGTCTCACTCTTAATGTCTCACTCTTACTGTCTCACTCACTCTTAATCTCTCACTCTTAATGTCTCACTCTTACTGTCTCACTCTTAATGTCTCACTCTTACTGTCTCACTCACTCTTAATCTCTCACTCTTAATGTCTCACTCTTACTGTCTCACTCACTCTTAATCTCTCACTCTTAATGTCTCACTCTTACTGTCTCACTCTTAATGTCTCACTCACTCTTAATCTCTCACTCTTAATGTCTCACTCTTACTGTCTCACTCTTAATGTCTCACTCTTACTGTCTCACTCACTCTTAATCTCTCACTCTTAATGTCTCACTCTTACTGTCTCACTCACTCTTAATCTCTCACTCTTAATGTCTCACTCTTACTGTCTCACTCTTAATGTCTCACTCACTCTTAATCTCTCACTCTTAATGTCTCACTATTACTGTCTCACTCTTAATGTCGCACTCTTACTGTCTCACTCTCAATGTCTCACTCTTACTGTCTCACTCACTCTTAATCTCTCACTCTTAATGTCTCACTCTTACTGTCTCACTCTTAATGTCTCACTCACTCTTAATCTCTCACTCTTAATGTCTCACTCTTACTGTCTCACTCACTCTTAATCTCTCACTCTTAATGTTTCACTCTTACTGTCTCACTCTTAATGTCTCACTCTTAATGTCTCACTCTTAATGTCTCACTCTTACTGTCTCACTCACTCTTAATCTCTCACTCTTAATGTCTCACTCTTACTGTCTCACTCTTAATGTCTCACTCACTCTTAATCTCTCACTCTTAATGTCTCACTCTTACTGTCTCGCTCTTAATGTCTCACTCTTACTGTCTCACTCTTAATGTCTCACTCACTCTTAATCTCTCACTCTTAATGTCTCACTCTTACTGTCTCACTCTTAATGTCTCACTCTTACTGTCTCACTCACTCTTAATCTCTCACTCTTAATCTCTCACTGCTCCCTGTCTCACTGCTCGCCTGTCTCACTCTTAATGTATCACTCTTAATGTCTCACTCACTCTTAATCTCTCACTCTTAATGTCTCACTCTTACTGTCTCACTCTTAATGTCTCACTCTTACTGTCTCACTCACTCTTAATCTCTCACTCTTAATGTCTCACTCTTACTGTCTCACTCTTAATGTCTCACTCACTCTTAATCTCTCACTCTTAATGTCTCACTCTTACTGTCTCACTCACTCTTAATATCTCACTCTTAATCTCTCACTCTTAATGTCTCACTCTTACTGTCTCACTCTTAATGTCTCACTCTTACTGTCTCACTCTTAATGTCTTACTCTTACTGTCTCACTCACTCTTAATCTCTCACTCTTACTGTCTCACTCTTAATGTCTCACTCACTCTTAATCTCTCACTCTTAATGTCTCACTCTTACTGTCTTGCTCTTAATGTCTCACTCTTACTGTCTCACTCTTAATGTCTCACTCACTCTTAATCTCTCACTCTTAATGTCTCACTCTTACTGTCTCACTCTTAATGTCTCACTCTTACTGTCTCACTCACTCTTAATCTCTCACTCTTAATCTCTCACTGCTCCCTGTCTCACTGCTCGCCTGTCTCACTCTTAATGTATCACTCTTAATGTCTCACTCACTCTTAATCTCTCACTCTTAATGTCTCACTCTTACTGTCTCACTCTTAATGTCTCACTCTTACTGTCTCACTCACTCTTAATCTCTCACTCTTAATGTCTCACTCTTACTGTCTCACTCTTAATGTCTCACTCACTCTTAATCTCTCACTCTTAATGTCTCACTCTTACTGTCTCACTCACTCTTAATATCTCACTCTTAATCTCTCACTCTTAATGTCTCACTCTTACTGTCTCACTCTTAATGTCTCACTCTTACTGTCTCACTCTTAATGTCTCACTCTTACTGTCTCACTCACTCTTAATCTCTCACTCTTACTGTCTCACTCTTAATGTCTCACTCACTCTTAATCTCTCACTCTTAATGTCTCACTCTTACTGTCTTGCTCTTAATGTCTCACTCTTACTGTCTCACTCTTAATGTCTCACTCACTCTTAATCTCTCACTCTTAATGTCTCACTCTTACTGTCTCACTCTTAATGTCTCACTCTTACTGTCTCACTCACTCTTAATCTCTCACTCTTAATCTCTCACTGCTCCCTGTCTCACTGCTCGCCTGTCTCACTCTTAATGTATCACTCTTAATGTCTCACTCACTCTTAATCGCTCACTCTTAATGTCTCACTCTTACTGTCTCACTCTTAATGTCTCACTCTTACTGTCTCACTCACTCTTAATCTCTCACTCTTAATGTCTCACTCTTACTGTCTCACTCTTAATGTCTCACTCACTCTTAATCTCTCACTCTTAATGTCTCACTCTTACTGTCTCACTCACTCTTAATATCTCACTCTTAATCTCTCACTCTTAATGTCTCACTCTTACTGTCTCACTCTTACTGTCTCACTCTTAATGTCTCACTTACTCTTAATCTTGTGTATTAAATAAAGTTTTCATTCATTCACTCTGGATCTGGTAAATCCAGTAGCAATACACACAATTGTTAAGGGGATGCAGACCAGAGAAAGATGTTTGTCTTGTTTACATAATCAGGGTCCCCCATTTTCAATTCATAGTGACATTTATGACATACACAACATACATGACATCATGACATTTATGACATGGGGACATACTTGACTTACAGGTATAGTACTGTTACATTTGTCACATATATGATAAGCAAATATACAGTACTGTTACCCAGAGATCCTAACAGTAAATATATACATATGATGAGGAGGAGACTGTACATTAGGAGGGGGTGGGTGGGTGGTAAAAAATATATACAAACGGTGGGGAGGAGACTGTCCATTGTTGTTGTGGCATAATTTGCTAAACGTGTTTAGTCCCTTGTTTGTATGATAACAAGCCGTTTAGTTCATGGTTCAAAGTAATGGGAAAGGGGTGCTAGCTCGCCATCAATCAGAAGCTAGCCACAAGACTTGCATTCACGCTCTCCAGCACACAGCCTCCCTGCCTGGCACAACAACCACAACAGTAGGGTATATAGTCACAGTCAGGACAGTAGGCTCTACAAGTAGGCTCCCTTAAAACGCTAACGCTATTAAAAAAAATAGTGGAGATTAAAATAAGAATATGACTTGGCCTGAAAAAAAGTTCAGTCAGGAGATTCTTTTTTGCTTTAATCCCTGATTAATATGTACAGTGGTACAGGTATAAAGACACTATGGTAGTAAGTCATGCTGGCCAGCAGCGTAACTAGTAAGAGTAGGTAAGGGAGATATACAGATATAGATATAGTATCTACAGACATGTAAAAAGGATTATATGCAGGTATAAGTACAGACAGACGTGGATAGATATATATATGGTAGAATAAATATATATATACAGCATTAATGTACATGCTATCATACAGAGTTATATGGGTTAAATGCAGGTGAATACGTAGGTATATAGAAGGATTATATGCAGGTATATTCAGACCGATATATTATGGTATATATATACGGCATATACAGCACTAATGTACATGTTATCGTACAGAGTTATATGGGTAGACTATAGTATGAGGTAGGTAGTTATGATTATTATGATTACTAGTATGATTACAGTGTAGGGCAGTTGTAAGATGCTTGTCGGCTGCTTCTGAACGGCCCCACCCCTCCCCTCCCCCACCCCCACCCCCAGAGTTGCAAGGAATGCAAGGTTGCACTACGGTTTTGCCACGTAAAGCCACGATGACACAAGGTTGCACTACGGTTTTGCCACGTAAAGCCACGATGACACAAAGTTGCATTAAAGCTTTACCACGTAAAGCCACGATGACACAAAGTTGCATTAAAGCTTTACCACGTAAAGCCACGATGACACAAAGTTGCATTAAAGCTTTACCACGTAAAACCACGATGACACACATCACTTCAGGAGTGCAGGGTGTCACGTTCAATCCAATCCACTTTATTTATAAAGCACATTTTAAAAACAACAAAGTTGACCCAAAGTGGCTGTACACAAGTCCCACAACAAATATTTACGTAAAATAAAAAAAAACGATTAAATGATAAAAGCACACAATAAAAGTAACATATACAATATGTCACATAAAAAGGACACGTTTCTTCTCAAACTGTGTGAAAAGCCAAAAGCCAAAGGAGATGAATGTGTTTTGAGGCGTGAGGTCTGAGAGGTAACCTGGTACAGAGACGTTCAGACATGATGATGATGATGATGATGATGATGATGATGATGATGATGATGATGATGATGATGATGAAGCGTCTGTTCAAGTTTCAAGTTAGCGGCTGGGTGGCGCAGCGGAGATTGCGCTCGTCACCAACGCAAGAGACTCCGGTCTCGAATCCCAGTCTCAGCATTGCCTCCGGCTTGGGCCGGCCGTCATACTAACTCAATTGGCAGAGTTAGTGGGTGGGAAGTCGATGGGTGGTAATCTGGACTTTGTGGACAGCGACTCCTACAGGTCGGTTGGTGCGCCTGCACAGCAGAGACAGGAAGTATCGGGGGCAGCGTGAGCCTCCCACGCGTTACTCCACGCCACTGAGAGTCCGGCTGGCAGGTGAAAAGATGCGACAGGCTGCCTCCTCGTGTACCGGAGGGGACACGTGATGCAAGGCTTCTATCACTACAACCGACCAGTGGGGGGCATAGTCGAGCAACGTTCAAGACAGGGGAGGGGAGAATTGGAAACACGAAATTAAGACGGGAGAAAAATAGAAAATACGGAGAAAAAGTGGATACAAAAAAAAAAAAAGTTTCAAGTTTCTTTATTAGTTGTCATACAAAAATACAGAATACTTTTATATGAAATGCTTGTTCCTGTTCTGCTCCTGAGAGTGTGCTAGATAAAAAATAGATAAGCGGTATAAAATAGAGAAAGTGTTCAATATACATATATACAATATACAATGCAGAGTAGAACATGTTTGTAACTGAGTTACAATTACAATATACAGTACAATGCAGAGATGGGATGAGGTACAACTTAGGGTAACGTGCAATGAGGTATGAGTTGTAGTGAAAATCTCTTTACCAATAAATATAAAGTGTGGTAAAGTGGGTGCTACAGTGAGTTGTTTAAAGTGTGTGGATGTGTGTGCTGTGAGTGTATTTGATGGTTTGTTTGTAGTGTTATTGTCGTTGAGCATCCTGATGGTCTGTCGGGTCAACAGGGCTCTCTGAGGCTGGAGCCACGCAGGGAGGAGGACGGCAGGAAGTGGGAGGGGTCAGCCGACAGGAAGCAGGACGTCAGCCCCCCCGGCAGGGTGACGACACAGACGCTGCAGGACACAGAGAACGTGAGTGGGCGAGGGAGAGACGACCGGAGGCGGGTCCTGTGTGGGGGGGGAACGTGAGTGGGCGAGGGAGAGACGACCGGAGGCGGGTCCTGTGTGTGGGGGGAACGTGAGTGGGCGAGGGAGAGACGACCGGAGGCGGGGCCTGTGTGGGGGGGGAACGTGAGTGGGCGAGGGAGAGACGACCGGAGGCGGGGCCTGTGTGTGGGGGGAACGTGAGTGGGCGAGGGAGAGACGACCGGAGGCGGGTCCTGTGTGTGGGGGGAACGTGAGTGGGCGAGGGAGAGACGACCGGAGGCGGGTCCTGTGTGTGGGGGGAACGTGAGTGGGCGAGGGAGAGACGACCGGAGGCGGGGCCTGTGTGGGGGGGGAACGTGAGTGGGCGAGGGAGAGACGACCGGAGGCGGGTCCTGTGTGTGGGGGGAACGTGAGTGGGCGAGGGAGAGACGACCGGAGGCGGGTCCTGTGTGTGGGGGGAACGTGAGTGGGCGAGGGAGAGACGACCGGAGGCGGGTCCTGTGTGGGGGGAACGTGAGTGGGCGAGGGAGAGACGACCGGAGGCGGGTCCTGTGTGGGGGGGGAACGTAGTGGGAACGGATACATGAAAACAACATGTCTGTACATTTAGTCATTTAGCTGAGCACTTTTATCCAAAGCGACTTACAAGTTCTGTACGACAAGACAGCAGGAAGGGCACAACTCTTATCAGCTGAGTAACAATGTTCGTCGAACAGTGTTGAAACTTGGGCGCTGCAGTGTTGAGTTGCATAGCAGTAGAGACATGTTAGTATAGTAGGAAGAGTGCATGATGGTAGAAGACAGTTTGTGCGGACCTGTTCTCCCAAACTGGTCAGCAAATGACTGTTTTCATTTTTACGTTATTATTATTATAATTTTTTAAACATTGATCTTAACTGATCACTGTGACTTTATTGCTTTTATCGTTATATATGCCTATGTTTGTGTACAGCACTTTGAGCTACATGACATGTATGAAAGGTGCTTTATAAATACTTACTTACTTACTTACTTACTTACTTACTTACTTACTTACTTACTCACTTACTTACTTACTTACTTACTTACTTACTTACTTACTTACTTACTTACTTACTTACTTACTTACTTACTTACTTACTTACTCACTTACTCACTTACTTACTTACTTACTTACTTACTTACTTACTTACTTACTTACTTACTTACTTACTTACTTACTTACTTACTTACTTACTTACTTACTACAGTAGTGTTGAGTTGCATAGCAGTAAAGACATGTTAGTATAGTAGGAAGAGTGCATGATGGTAGAAGACAGAAGGTTAGTGGGTTTTTCAGTCCATACCCGCTTCACACCGTGTGTGGCTTCAGTCCAGCGCAGGATAACATCACGCTCTGCTGTCATGAGGCACCAGTATCATATCTACCTCCTTTACGGCTAAATTTACATGTTTGTTGGCAAGGTTAAACATAATTAAAAGCTTTTAGCAGGGTGGTGAATTAGTGTTATTGAGATCATAAGATATTCCTTTACAGATCCTCTTGGGGGACATCTGTCTGTCATAGCGGCATGGGGGGAGGGGAGGTACAGGTATGGGCGGGGTAATAGTAGAAAGACATAAATATAGGCCATAAACGGAGATATGAATATAAAAGGTATGAGAAAAATAAACGGTGTAAGCAACGGTGCAGATTTAGGGTCTGTATGTGTTAATATTATATATTTTTTTATTCAAGATAGACTTCATATCCTCTGGTATTGGGAGTCTTGCATGTTTGCCGCAGCTTAATTGCTTAATAATAATAAAGTGCCGCATTGTTCCTGTTCAGGCTTCCAGCCGACATGTTGTTGACCCTCCTGACCCTCTAGGGTCGACCGAGGGACAACCCCCGGGCAGAGAGAGGTCATTGGTTTGCTGCCCTCTGCTGGCCGTTTCACGTCAGGCGTCTTTTGTTTTTTGGCCACCATCCACTGCTCTCTCTCTCTCTCTCTCTCTCTCTCTCTCTCTCTCTCTCTCTCTCTCTCTCTCTCTCTCTCTCTCTCTCTCTCTCTCTCTCTCTCTCTCTCTGTGTTGTGTAATAACCTCAATACGTCTGTCGGCAAACAGTGACTCAACAAGAAACCTTTAACCCGATTACCGCGTTCACAACATGTTACACTCAGCCGGTTTCAGGCACCAGGAAGTCCTGAAGCGTTTCAGCTCCAGGGGGGGGGGTTGTGATTACAACAAGCTTCCCGGTGTAGGAGCGCTGATCTGGGGTCAGTGACCTGGAACACACTATAGTCTTCATGACTTTATTCAAACCAACACACTGGATGCTGACTCTAGATCAGTACGCGCACTTTGAGAGGCCGCCTTCGTGATACAGTATGTACTAAGTTTAAGTTTACGTTTATTTGCAAAAGGGACAGTGCATATTAATCAACATAAAAGATTTAAATACGCCAGAATTAGCCAGAAGGCTAGATGTCATCTGTAGTTGCCGGCCAAGATGGTTCAACCTAAAGGGATAAAAAAAAGGTTATCACACATAGCATACATCAAATAGGCCTACATAAAATACAACTCATCATCACAATATACACATTTGAACAAAAATACACATATAAAACAGAATAAAGCTGAATTGCATACACACACCGTTAATTAATTTAGCTGTGGGTGCAGCTCTGGTGTTCTTTGATTTGAGATTTGAACAGTTTCACTAGGGCCGCAGCTATCGGTTATTTTAGTAGTCGAGTAGTTTAGAGAGTATTCTACACGCTGTTCCATCGATTAGTCGAGTAATCGGACGAGAAATAACTTTGACTTTAAAGAGCAAAGGTAAATAATATACAAAAGAGAAAATAAGATCGGTCTCTTCCTTTTTAGAATTCTTTCCCCCCCCCCCTATGGTTATTTTCTTGAGCAACTTAGATATCTTAGCATAATAACTAGCCACGATATTGATTCAGGTTCTTAACCAGCCATTACATGTAGCCATGATTAACATTAACGTACATGCTTTACTATAGCCATCATTTCAACTAGCAGTCATAACATTATAGATTTACGTCAAGTCAAGAGTTTTATTTGTCACGTTTCACAACAGACACACTGGACGGAGTTTTCCTTGAAATCATCCCAAACTTTTGACCATTTCTGTTGTTTTCTAGGTTCCGTCTCAGTCTTTGCTCTTCGCCATTTCCTCTTATCTTCTTCCATTTTGCCATCCGCGCCTGACGTCTCTTCACCTTCACGTTCCACAGCGCGTTCCACTGACGTTGCATTAATAGCTTACCGCTGTTCAGATCGCGTCAAATTATATAGACGCGTCCCTGTGACCTGTGACCTGTGCTGCTAAGGCTCTTGGGAAATGTATTCATGTTGTAGTTTTCAACATTTTCACCTTTTTTAATTTTAAACCAATGCTGCCATCTACTGGCAACAGAAAGTGTTGCGTGGCGTCACCTTGAGAGGTAAACAACACCGTCGCCCAAAAGACATTCTAGAGATTCCCACTTTTTACTGGGAGTGGGGCGTGACCGCATTTGGTCCCAGACAATAAGAGTGACTGAGATTGGTCTACGTTCCGTTATGTGATGGAGCACCTCTACATGTATGTGATGGAGCAGCCCTACATGTATGTGATGGTTCTGCTCCGTGTCTCGCAGGCCGGTGCCGTCCTGGCGCTGAAGGGTCCGGGCGTCGACCAGCCGGTGCCGCGGCTCATCCACCACCTCCCTCAGCCCGCCCCCCCCGGCACCACCACCACCACCACCGCCGCCTCCTCCAAGCCGCGCCCCGACGGCCCCGCGCGCAAGACCGCCGCGGGCCCCAGGCCGCCGCCCCCCGCGGGCCCCAAGCCGCCTCCCCTCGGCCCGGAGGGGGAGTTCCCCTGCAAGAAGTGCGGGAGGTCAGTGTTTCCACCTTTTCTTTTTTTTTTTACATTTTAGTCGTTCAGCCGCCGATGTCTTCTGAGGCGACGGACACCTGGTGAACAACAACAACAGGGTTTCCTCATTCATTTCCTAGACTGCGGCGGCCCGCCAATTTGTCCCGCCACAGTTTTATAATGAACCGAAAATAAAAAAAAATTTATTACATTTTTATTTATTTTTTAATAGTAATCCAGTATATATCATTTCTTTCTAAAAAATAAACCAGTTCAACACAGGTAACCACTTTTGCTTCATTTCTTTGATGGCTCAAATGTTTTTTATATTTTTCTCCCATCCCAATTTCGTATCATCCAATTCAACCCTCCCCTGTCACGGACGCTGTTTCTTGCCTCCCACAAGCCGGCTGCAATGTGGACTAAGTCATACATAGCACAAGTCCCCTCCGGTACTTGAGGTAACAGCAGTCGCATCTTTTCACCTGCGCAGCTCGATCTCTCAGTGGCGAGGAGTAACGCGTGGGAGGCTCACGCTGCCCCCGACAGTTCCTGATTCTACTGCGCAGGCGCACCAACCGACCTGTAGGAGTCGCTGTCCACAACGCCCGATCCCCACCCATCAGTTTCCCACCCCCTAATACGGCCAATGTGTATTAGTATGAACGACCGGCTAAACTGAAAGCAAATGTGGAGCGCTGGGCTCGAACAGGCGAGCCCAGCGTCTCCGCATTCGTGGCGAGCGCCTTGCCCACTACGCCACGTAGCCGCCCTGATGGCTCAAATGTTATGCTCCAGTCTAAACGATTTTGTGTTTTGAGCACAACGTTCATCATAGATCTAGCCTCTTTATTTTGCTCTCAAAGTGCACCAGATTGATGCATTTAACTTTAAAATGTAAAAAAAAAAACAAAAAAAAAAGGGCATGCCCCCGGACCCCCCTAGAAGGGGCCAAGGTTCACCCAGACCCACCACAGTCTCACAAAATCCTGTGGGAAACACTGAACAAGTCAGCAGGAGAGGGTACAACTCTGGCTGCAGGAGAGGGTACACTCGCACACCGACGGCGGAGGCGACCATGCGAGGTGCCGGCCTGCTCATCGGGAGCAATTAGGGGGTTGAGTCTCTTGCTCAAGGACACGCTGCCCGGGGAGGAGTGGGAATCGAACCGGGAAACCTCCGGATTACCAGACGACCGCTCTCTACCTCCAGAGCCACTGTCGCCCCTAAGGGTCAGTGGCATTGTTAGTCAAACAGCGTCGAACTTGAGTTATACACTCTTGAGTGCATAGTAGTAGAGACATATTAGCATTATAGGTAGTATAAGGGCGCGTTCACACCTACCCTGTTTGGTCCACTTTAAGTGGACCATGGTCCCTTTAAGTGGACCATGGTCCCTTTAGATCGATAGTCCGTTTGGTTTGTACAGGTATGAACGCAAACCGAACTATAATGAGGACCAAACAACCGAACCATGGTCCTCTTGAAAAGTTGGGACTCGGTTCGTTTCAAAGTGGACCATGGTTCGTTTGCTGTTGGTGTGAACGCAAAACGAACTTTATATAGTATCTAATCTAGAGCAAATGACTGAAATGAGTGACAGGTGCCTAGTGGCGGCGGTCGCGCGACCCAACTTGACAGCGCCAAGTGACAGCTTGCGCGCGACCCAACTCAAATGAATGACAGGCGCGCGGACAGTCTCTCTCGTCCTCTCTCTCTCTCTGCCTCGCTCTCTCTCTCTTCCTCTCTGTCTCTCTAGACTGGCGCCGCGCGCGGACAGTCTCTCTCGTCCTCTCTCTCTCTCGCTCTCTCTCTCTATCTCTACTCTCTAGTCGACTTGCGCCACGCTAGTAATGACAGTATCTCTCTGCTTTATCACAAGAGACGCTGTCGGCAACTGTTATGTTTGTGAGTGCTAGTCCAATAGATGAACGACTTGGCGACAGCATGTCCTTTGTTTACAAATTAGATCTGCACCAAACAGGGTAGTGTGAACGCAGACCAAATCAAACAATGTATCATTTTCACATTTGGTCCACCAGAAAGTCCGGACTATCCCTGGACTTTCAGATGTGAACACACCCTAAGTATAGTAGCATAACACCGGTTCCTGACAGGCAGCGAGCGAGCGAACTGGAGACGAAATCGCGCGCGACACACTGTCCTGATATGAGGCGGCGCGTGTCCGAGTGTGTCTGTGTGTGTGTGTTTACCTGGAAGCACACGGGGGAAGCAGCCTGCGATTCTCGACCAATAAAAAGTGTTTAGGGGCGGGACTCTGCCGCGCAATCGCTCAACTAGAGACACAGCGAGCGAATATCTGAGGGGTGGACGACATCGGCGCCCAGTTCGCTGTCGCTCGCGGCAGGTCAGGATAGTCTGATTGAAACGAATACATTTTAATCATTTTCGCAATCACGCTCGCTCGCGTCGCTCCCTGTCAGGAAGGGGCGTAAGGTACATAATAATAAAAGACCGTAAGAAGGTTAGTCGTTTTTTTTTTCCCTTAATTTTTCCAGATATTGATTGAAGAGGTGTGTGTTTTTAGTCGACGGCGAGGACCGAGAATAGCCCGCGCGTTCGAGAGCACATTGAGACCAGTCGTCACAACGCAGCTCCAGAGACTCACGGGTCTCTTTGCTCTTCTACTGCCGCACCGTTCACTTGCACAACAGATGAAACGGACACACCGCTTGTTTATGTAAAACTAGCACGGGCCCTCCGCGTGTCACACCATACGGGTGGGCGGTGGCAGAGCTCGCGGCGCGTTGCGTAACCGCTGGGTTTTTAACCCTTTCGCTGCCGCACTGCCAAACGGTTAACCCTTTCACTACCACACGACAGAAGGTTAACCCTTTCACTACCACACGACAGACGGTTAACCCTTTCACTACCACACGACAGACGGTTAACACTTTCACTACCACACTACAGACGGTTAACCCTTTCACTACCACACGACAGAAGGTGAACCCTTTCACTACCACACGACAGAATGTTAACACTTTCACTACCACACGACAGACGGTTAACCCTTTCACTACCACACGACAGAATGTTAACACTTTCACTACCACACGACAGACTGTTAACCCTTTCACTACCACACGACAGAAGGTGAACCCTTTCACTACCACACGACAGAATGTTAACCCTTTCACTACCACACTACAGACAGTTGACCCTTTCACTACCACACGACAGAAGGTTAACCCTTTCACTACCACACTACCTTAATGATTAACACTCACTACCACACAACAGAAGGTTAACCCTTTCACTACCACACGACAGACGGTTAACCATTTCACTACCACACGACAGACGGTTAACACTTTCACTACCACACAACAGAAGGTGAACCCTTTCACTACCACACTACAGAAGGTTAACCTTTCACTACCACACAACAGAAGGTGAACCCTTTCACTACCACACTACAGACGGTTAACCTTTCACTACCACACGACAGAATGTTAACCCTTTCACTACCACACTACAGACAGTTAACCCTTTCACTACCACACGACAGAAGGTGAACCCTTTCACTACCACACTACAGAAGGTTAACCTTTCACTACCACACTACAGAAGGTTAACCCTTTCACTACCACACTACAGAGGTTTAACCTTTCACTACCACACAACAGAAGGTGAACCCTTTCACTACCACACGACAGAATGTTAACCCTTTCACTACCACACTACAGACAGTTAACCCTTTCACTACCACACGACAGAAGGTTAACCATTTCACTACCACACGACAGACGGTTAACACTTTCACTACCACACAACAGAAGGTGAACCCTTTCACTACCACACGACAGAAGGTTAACCCTTTCACTACCACACGACAGACGGTTAACCCTTTCACTACCACACGACAGACGGTTAACCCTTTCACTACCACACAACAGAAGGTGAACCCTTTCACTACCACACGACAGAATGTTAACCCTTTCACTACCACACTACAGACAGTTGACCCTTTCACTACCACACGACAGAAGGTTAACCATTTCACTACCACACGACAGACGGTTAACACTTTCACTACCACACAACAGAAGGTGAACCCTTTCACTACCACACTACAGACGGTTAACCTTTCACTACCACACGACAGAATGTTAACCCTTTCACTACCACACTACAGACAGTTAACCCTTTCACTACCACACGACAGAAGGTTAACCATTTCACTACCACACAACAGAAGGTGAACCCTTTCACTACCACACTACAGACGGTTAACCCTTTCACAGACTGTTAACCTTCTGTAGTGTGGCAGTGAAAGGGTTAACCGTCTGTAGTGTGGTAGTGAAAGGGTTAACCTTCTGTAGTGTGGCAGTGAAAGGGTTAACCGTCTGTAGTGTGGTAGTGAAAGGGTTAACCTTCTGTAGTGTGGCAGTGAACGGGTTAAGTGCCCGCTGTGTCCCTCCTCCACGTGTCACTGAATGGTCCTTGAGTCTTCCTGCCGCCTGTTTGAGCAGGAAGGAATAAAGCGTCTCCCATGGCAACGCCTGGGCCTGTTATTGCCCCCCCCCCCCTCCCTCCCCCCTTGTCTCCTAGCAACTGTAACACAGTAGTGCAGATATGGCACACGGTGCCCGGCGGTTTACGCAACCCTGCCAGGCGGTGTACACACACACAGATGTACACACAGACCCCCCCCCCCCCCCCCCCCTTGTGCTCCGCATGCTGTACATAGGGATGGGTAATTTCTTAATTTTTATTTTATTTCTTTTTACTTTTTTTTTTTTTAACTTTTTTCTTTTCATGTCAACGTTCACACGCACAATACACGCTTACCTAGGATTTGACTTGATTCAACAACAAAGCAGTCGGAGCAATGGCAAGCCGAAAACTGTCGAAATTGTAGTTATTTGAAGTTTGGATTTTTTTTTTTCACGACTGTAAATTAAATTTCTTGAGACTAAAGTACCGAAAAAAGGTACCGTTGGGTACCGGTATCGATTCAAATGTGAAAGGTACCCATCCCGCCTGTGTACATATAGCAGAGGAGAGACCACTGTGGGTAGGTTGCGACCCCCTCTGCGTGCCCCCCTGTCTCCGGAGGTCTCGTAGTGGTGACCGGAGTGCCGGATGTCCCGCGATGATGTCGGGGAGTTCGAGACCCTCTCTGCGCCGCCCCCTATCTCCCTGTCTCCGGCTGTCCCTGAGCAACGACCGGAGTGTTGAATGTCCCTTGACTAAGACGGGGAGGAGGTGACCCTCTTTGCGCCGCCCCTGTGCCTCAAATAGATTCGCTATCAGCTCTATCTTTAATCTTTCAAAATGTTCAGTTGCTATCGCTATCAACTCTATCTTTAATCTTTCAAAATGTTCAGTTGCTATCGCTATCAGCTCTATCTTTAATTTTTCAAAATAATAATAATAATAATAATAATACATCTATTTTATATAGCGCTTTTCCAGGTGCTCAAAGACGCTTTACATGGGCAGGAGAGACAAACTATGTTTTCTTCTTGACTTGTTTAAAGAAGACCTGTACGGCCCATGGGGACATTAACGTGTGTTGTCGGGGCCTATAAATAAATTTGATTTGATTTGATTTATGTTGTACAGATACAGATATAGATATAGATACAGATACAGATATAGATATATGTATAGATACAGATATAGAGATAGGTACAGATACAGATATAGATATATGTATAGATACAGATATAGAGATAGGTACAGATACAGTCTGTATGCTTCACTGTATAATTTTCAAATTGATTTCATTTCAAACCTTTGTTTCAACTTTGTTTCAACTCGCGAGACGCCTGAGGTTTTACCCTCATTTACTGCGACGACGAGCTCACAAAACAAAGACGTAGTTTATCAGCGTTTTCATACATATAGGCACAATAAATGAGAATAAACCATATGAAATCAGCCACAGCTATCGGTTACAGCCTGGTCGACGCACGGCGGTCACAGAGCATACTTTTAAAAAACGCAGCGAGAGAAGAAGGACGAACCTTCAGCTCCAGAGTCAGTCGGAGGACGTTCCAGGTGTCAAGGGATGGGTACCTTTCACATTTGAACCGATACCGGTACCGGTACCTGTGAATCGATACCGGTACCTTTTTTCTGTACTTTAGTCTCAAGAAATTTAATTTACCTACCTCAGTCGTAAAAAAAAAATCCAAACTTCAAATAACTACAATTTCTACAGTTTTGTCAGCTTGTCATTGCTCCGACTGCTTTGTTGTTGAATCAAGTCAAATCCTAGGTAAGCATATATTGTGCGTGTGAACGTTGACATGAAGAAAAAAAAGTAAAAAAAAAAAAAAAAAAAAAAAATCGGTTTCTCACTTGAATCGATACTCGGTAGTACCGACGTGTTTCGGTTCGGTGCCTCAAAAGTACCGAATTCGGTACCCATCCCTACGTGTCGGGAGCCTCGGGAGCACTTTTTCCTAGTTCAGCGCAAACTGGAGGAACCCTAAATTCTTTAGTAAGTGCATTATAAAAATGCATTATAAAATAAAAAAATGAAATGCCTTATAAGTGGTCCTGTGTTTGTCAATGGGTGCAACACGACACCAACATAATAACACTGAAAGAGGATTTGCTCAAATCGTATCTATAAATTCAATTGTAACCATACTTGGGAATATTATTTGTCTGTATTTATGTATCTATGTTGTATGTATGTAAGTAGGTCGGTGTGTGAGCCTATCCATGTAATACGTATGTTTTGTTTGCCTCTGTTTGTGATCAGGCTCCCTCCAATAGGAGACCTGGCACACCACACTGTGTGTGTGTGTGTGTGTGTGTGTGTGTGTGTGTGTGTGTGTGTGTGTGTGTGTGTGTGTGTGTGTGTGTGTGTGTGTGTGTGTGTGTGTGTGTGTGTGTGTGTGTGTGTGTGTGTGTGTGTGTGTGTGTGTGTGTGTGTGTGTGTGTGTGTGTGTGTGTGTGTGTGTGTGTGTGTGTGTGTGTGTGTGTGTGTGTGAATAAATTCAAACTCAAACAGCAGGGTATCTGCGTAGTATTAAAACATATTCAATTCCATAATTCTCAATTTAAGGCATTCAATTTTATTTGCTTAGGTGGTATTACACTATAATGGCCTTCAAAATTGGTATTGCATTTTGTGGCATTCAAGTGGCATTAAAAAGGTCTGAAAAAGTCTTAAATGTAACTCGTTGAAACCCGCAGATACCCTGAACAGTGTGCGGGTTTCATACTGTGAGACGCTTTGAATTAAAAAGGAAATGTGTAAAAAAAAATATAAAAATAAATAACATCGACCAAATGGACCTTTTATATACTTAGAGGTGCCCGAAATAAACGTGACTCAACAAAAGTAAAACATAAAGTCAGGGCAGACTGTTGTAGGAGCCAAATTCTTATATGAGAATAGTGGAAGATTGTATCTCTTTATTGACCCATTAATAATATGTTGTTTATTATCTTCTCTGTGCTTTGGGTTTCAATTAAATGTGTTTATTAGAACGGTATATGTCATAATGGAATCCAATATGGTC
>NW_028172499.1:5000-71115 GCF_963971535.1 Notolepis coatsorum
TTCCCTTAACAATTGTTTGTATTGAGCCGTATTGTATTGTACCCATTATGCAATATGTTAAATAAAGTTTACATCCATTCATTCTGCTAGCATTACCACTGGCTAACATGAGCTAGCATTAGCTATCAAACCCTGTTAGCTCAAAGCTCCTCTTTCAACTTAACAAGCATTAAACAAAATGGCCCAGTCATCTATTCACCTTTGTTTAATACACACAGCGTTGTCTCTAATGTTATCTAACCACTGATAGCTCCCGATATCATCAGTTTGGTGCTGGCTAAGTAGCGTGAGCTAACGTTAGCTTCTAGCCACAATGCTATACTGTTATAAAGGCAAATTCCATTGACGTTAGCATGCAGCTAACAATGCTACCGATCTTTTTTTAGACTAAACTATCCGCTCTTGGTGGTCACTTGTGTTGATGTTAGTTTTGTTTCATCAACAAATGACAGGCAGAACACACAGTGAATGTATCCGTTTTGTTTATTGCAATTTTTTTAGGCTTTGCTGAAAAATAATTGCTGCATTGAGTAAATAGGCAAGATGGTGGCGCGGCATAGGCGCCTGCCTTGTTGACATTTTCTTTGCTGGAGCTTCCAGGAAGTGTATTGGCACATTCAAGTTCTGATTGGTTGAAATTGCCTTCATGTTTGCCACCTACTGCCACCTACTGCTTTGGCAGTGTACTACATCAGTGTGCTCAGGTGACAAAAACGAAAAAATAAAACGAAAGTGTGACTCGAGGCGCACGACGTCGCGGCGAAACGCATATGACAATGATACGAAAATGAAACGAAAGGTGTAACCGCAGCCTGTGTGTGTGTGTGTGTGTGTTGTGTGTGTGTGTGTGTGTGTGTGTGTGTGTGTGTGTGTGTGTGTGTGTGTGTGTGTGTGTGTGTGTGTGTGTGTGTGTGTGTGTGTGTGTGTGTGTGTGTGTGTGTGTGTGTGTGTGTGTGTGTGTGTGTGTGTGTGTGTGTGTGTGTGTGTGTGTGCGTGCGTGCGTGCGTGCGTGCGTGCGTGCGTGCGTGCGTGCGTGCGTGCGTGCGTGCGTGCGTGCGTGCGTGCGTGCGTGCGTGCGTGCGTGCGTGCGTGCGTGCGTGCGTGGTGTGCCAAGGAAATCATTCAAATAAGCTTTGTTTTTATTTGACACAAAATAATTATCAAACCAAGATGAATTTCCCTATTGGGATTGAAGTGCAAACCTAACTTTCACCAATCTTCACTTAAAACAAATAAAAGGTGCCTCTTGATCATCAAACAAGAATGAATTTCCCTATTGGGATTAATAAAGTGCAAATCTAACTTTCACCAAACATCACTTTTTGTAAAATAAAAGGTGATTTTTTATTTATTTTTTAACGATTTTTTTTTTTAATCGTCCTAAATCATTAATTCGAATTAATCGATCAAATCGATGAATCGCCCGGCCCTATGTCCAGGGGTGTCCACCACTCCCAAAGTAACTTGCAGTGGCTGTGTTTTAGGTGGGAACGGAAGCATGAATTGAGCTGCTAACCTCTTGACCCCTAACACTAGGTGCCACCACTGCTCGCTCTATTGTACAATACAATGCAGTATTCAGGACCCCGGGCGCTAACCCTCCATGATTACACAATGTGTTCCTTCATGCCCACTTTCAGCATAGCATTGTCCAATAGTTGAACCCAGTATAGTCACGCTGAACACAGGCCAGCAAACTAGATCACTCAATAACTGGAAGTACAACAAATAAGTGATTTCCCTCACCCCACCCTTTAAAAAGAAAAGAGAAAAACGTTAAAGGGGAACTATCTTATAAATGGCCTTTTTCAGTGTTTAGCATTGTTTCCTAGCTATGTGGACTTATATTAATATGATCTATGTCTCTAATTCTCATATTGGCGCATTCTTCCAATTATGCCCTCACAATATTCACCCTCACTGAACTGAATCATCTGAAAATGTGATGATTTGTGATGTCAGAAAGACGCCGCTGCATGATAATCATCATGCCCCGCAGCGGGTTACCATTGTGGTTGGAGCCCAGGCTCAAAACGGCTTAAGGTATCTTATCTTGAGGTAGAAAAATGCTATTTTTGAAGACTTGATTAGAAATACAAACCAATGAATTAAAAAAAATATATAATTACAGAGGTGTTCCATAAACTCACAGGAATTGTGTAAAAGTGCCCAAATAGTGAAAAAAATAGTAAAATAGTTCCCCTTTAAGTTCGCTGATCACACATGCTTTTTTTTCAGCCTAGTTCACATTCGCGGAGTTCTACACATCCTCACCTGGGAGCTGCCCAGTGCACACTGTTGGCCACTGAGCAGCTCCACTTTGTTGGGTTAAGTGCCTTGCTCAAGGGCACTTCAATGGTGGGTTTGAATAAGGTTGAATAAGGATATTCAGATTTTTCCTATTTCAGTCCGTTGGAGATCAAACTGTCTATCTTCCGGCTACAAAGCCCGTTTTTTTTGTTTGTTTTGTTGTTGGTCGGTTCTGTCTGCGCGCGCACGAGGGCACGTGTGTGTATGTTTCCCTCGTAGAAATATAAAACTCGTAGCGTGTATATATGACATGCACACCGCGTTTTCCGTCCATAACGAAAGTGTAAATCTCCTGAAGGATACTTCCCGCGCGGAGGGAGCACGGCATGTACAATAGGGAGGCAGGGTGTCTGACACGCCGTGTAAGTGCTTCTGAAGAGCCCTCCACACGCCGTGGAGGAGTAGCGGGGTGAGAACCAAGGAGGCTAAAGATAAGAGCGGACTTGAAAAAAAATACATAATTATATTTCCTTTTTGCCTGCACAGCCGCTGAAGAAAGAGGCCTTATTTAACCTGGGATTCATGCATGGCAAAGGGGCTCGCTGCGGGAGAGGAAAAAAAAACACCGTTTTGAATTTGCGTAGGTGAGAAAATAAACCGGAATAAATAAAAGTGGCTGAGGTTATACCATCTTAACAGAATAATTTCATCCTGCGCTAGTCTTGTGGGCCTTTTCTAAAGGGAGAGGGATTATGTTTTCAACTTGTTCTCTCTCTCTCTCTTTCTCTCTCTCTCTCTCTCTCTCTCTCTCTCTCTCTCTCTCTCTCTCTCTCTCTCTCTCTCTCTCTCTCTCTCTTAGGATAGGAAAAGGTCTGGTGGTATTACAATCCAATGAGCAGGTCTGACTCTGAGCAGCCTAAAAAATAAATAGATAATAATAATAATAATAATAATAATAATAATAATAATAATAATAATAATAATAATAATAATAATAATAATAATAATATAATAATAATAATAATAATAATAATAATAATAATAATAATAATAATAATATAATAATAATAATAATAATAATAATACACTTTATTTGTATACCACCTTTCATACAGAAACTGCAGCTCAAAGTGCTTCACAACAGAAGAAAGACAGGCATAAAATGAGCACATAAAGTGCAGACATATAAAATCACAGTTTTTCACATTAGGATCTAACATCCCAACAGGCCACCTTGTTTATGGTTTGATTCGGTTATAAAATAGACAATAATAAAAAGAGTAAGATAGAATAGACAGAGTAAAATAGTGCAATAGTGCAGTGCAATACGTAGTAAAATAGAATAGACATGAAATGAGCACATAAAGTGCAGACATGTAAAATCACAGTATTTTTTGTACAGTGCAATAAAATAGTTCTGGATTACTGTTTAACCGTTTAGAGTCGTCTTAACCTTCTCTCTATATAATAAAAGTATTTCTATTCTATTCTATTCATATTATGCATTACAAGGTTGAGGTTATATTCAGTGTTATGTGCAACGCCCCCCGCCCCCCACAAAACACACCCCGACCCCCACTTCCCCTTATTGAGTGAAAAGGCTTGTATTCACTCAAAATAGTATTTTCTACATAAATAGCTCCTTCTTCCTGTTGAGCATAATAGAGCGGGTGCGATTTATATACACAAATAGATAGAATAGAAATCCATTATTAATCCCGAGGGAAATTCGGCACTACAGATCGCTCACATTGAACAAAAATAAACATTAGGTTGTCAATAGGACTAAAATAAGAATAAGAATATAATAATGTAAAAAATAAGATTAAAATTGAATAAAGAATAAAATACGGTCTGCGATATACATTCTGTTATGTATATACATTCTAAAATCTTAAACATAAACTATACAGCCAGAAATATACAGCAACACATATACAGAAATATACAGTAAAATGTACAGTAATAAGTGTAAAAATGTAAAGTGTTCAGGAAGATTGTGAGAAGTCTATAAAGTGTCCAGGAAGATTTGGCCAGGCTGTACTGTCACCCTGTGCTCGGTGATGCAGTGAGGCACAGTGATGCGTTGTAGAGTCTAACGGCGGTCGGAATGAAGGACTTCATGGGAAAGGGGTTCGTGTCACATTTTTAGGAATCACATCTCTTTGTACGTCGAGAAATATTTTCAAAGTGCAAGCTGGCTTTGGAAGCCTCACAAGACGTTTAAAACACTAACACTTTTTCTCTCTTCACTCTATAGAGTGGAGGCGTATAGGAGGTGCTCTGCACATGTGCAGCCATGCCGTGTTTACCTTTCAGAAATCTGTTGTGCAAATTGGAATTTTTATTGCGCGATTTCTCCCCACTGTGTGTACTTTGAGTGTCAGAGTTGCTTACCTTAGGGGTTTCCGTGTATTTTAGTACAATGGTAAACAAAGTATGTTTGGCTGGCATCAGGGTTGGGTGGGTGGGGGGTGGGGGGGGGTTCCCAAGCGCTGAAAGATATCTCTACTTTATGATTCTGGAAACATCACATCCGCCTCTTTTGTCGGCTGGCAGGATATCAAGGGAGAAGAGGAATTAGACACATAATGGACATATCTCACGTCCCACCCCTTTTTTCTCTCCATACTACAATCATAACTGTTGCTTCCCCTCAGACGATTAACAAAGAGAAGCAGCGGTTTGTCCGAGCGGAAACAGATTATTATTTTTTAACCCTTTCACGATGTTGGGATTTTGATAACTGAACCTGCTAATGGCGATGATGTCACAGTTGGTGGTCAATGTAAGCATTTATTTTAGTTCTAAGAATGAATTCTGAGAGAGAAAAAGGTAGATAAAATCTAAGAATGAATTCTGAGAGAGAAAAAGGTAGATAAAATAAAAAACTTACACCAGAATAAGTTAATATTCTTTATCTGTGATTTAATTGATCATATATACGTTTTGTCTGTAAGCAAATAGATTCTTGAAGACTTTTCTAACTTGCCTAACTCACCATAACTCAAAATACTGGTCATTATATAAACAAGCCAACAGTCTCACCAACCTGACTCACCTTCAACAGTCAACTCACCATTTACATTTACAGTTAATCATTTAGCTGACGCTTTTATCCAAAGGGACAAGTCAGCAGGAAGGGCACAACTCTATCAGCTGAGTAACAATGTTCATCAAAGTGTTGAGTGCTACAGTGTAGGTTAGTATATTAGGACAAGGTTAGTTAGGGTTAGATTTTTCATATAAATATTTTTTCATTTCAGATAATGGTTGAAGAAGTGCGTCTTTATTCGACGGCGAAAGATTGGACAGGTTTCGGCTGTCCTAACGGGTGGGCAGTTCATTCCACCATTGTGGGGCGAGTACCGAGAATAGGCGGCTTCTCTTTGATGACCCTCCCGGAGCTCGGATAGGAGTAGGTCTGAGGCGGCCAGAAGATGCAGAGCGTAGGGGTCTTGAGGGTGTGTAGTTAGAGACCATTGACCGGAGGAGGTAGGCGGGGGCGGTTCCCTTCGCTGCACGGTATGCCAAGTTGAGGGCCTTGAAGCGGATTCGTGCGGGCAATCCGCACAAAACTATCCTGACTGTCACCTTCAACAGTCAGCCTGACTTCACCCAGCTTCCCAACTCTCTCCCCCCTCTCCCCGTACAGTTTCCATTCCAACCAGAGCGGCCACCCAAGTTGGGACTTGGGAGTGAAGGCTGTTCACTGACAGATCAAAGTCATCCACAGTATTCTCTGGCCGGCCACATGCGAAAGGTGATAACATTGCTTTGCGAGCCCTCGACGACCCCCCCCCCCCCCTACGAGTTCTGGGCAGAGGCAGCCGGTCGCCCCCCCCCTCCCCCCTACACCCCTGTCCTCCCCCGTTCAAAGACAGTAGGGCATCCTAAGCCCCTCCTCCTCGCTGCCAGCCCCCCCCCCACCCTTCTTCCAAACAGTAATTAAAAGGGAATAATTATTTCTCAGTGGTTACAGTACAAACAAACAGACTGATCTCTCTCTCTCTCTCTCTCTCTCTCTCTCTCTCTCTCTCTCTCTCTCTCTCTCTCTCTCTCTTCCTCTCTCTCTCTCTGTCTAGTCTTTCATTTATTTTTATTTTTTTATTCGACAAAGGCCCTCAGTTGACGTCTCCCCAGTGGCTGCATTCAGTGGCATTTCTGTAGCTGTTGCCTCTCTCTCTGTCTCTATTTCATTTCATTATCTGTGTCCACAGCCCTGGCCCCTCCGTCCCCACGCTGGCCCCTCCATCCCCCCCTCCGTCCCCCCCTCCGTCCCCGCGCTGGCCCCTCCGTCCCCCCCTCCGTCTCCGTGCTGGCCCCTCCGTCCCCTCCTCCGTCCACACGCTGGACCCTCCGTCCCCCCCTCCGTCCGCACACCATGTGACCTGAGAGAGAGAGCACCATGTGACCTGAGAGAGAGGGCACCATGTGACCTGAGAGAGAGAGAGAGAGAGAGCACCATGTGATCCGAGAGAGAGAGAGAGAGAGCACCATGTGACCTGAGAGAGAGAGTGTTACGACTCGTGTTAGATGTGTTGAACCCAAATGCAGTGCAGAAGAAAGGTGCGGAGACGGTAGTTGCTCTTCTCACCAAAAACAGTGTTTCCTTTTATTTTTGAAACATCAAGTTTCTGGTATTATACAAAAGAAAAACAAACTAAATAATAATTAAACAATAATCAAAAACACGGCAGCCGCATCCTCCAGGCCTGGAGTGACACGACTCTTCGTATACAGCTACTCACGGTAACGTTAGATAAAGAACTGACAAATGAGAGAATAAACACAAGGCCATTATAAAGAGAGTCAAACACACAGCAGGCGTCAATCAGCCATCAGGACAACCTCGAAGAATAGAGAGGGTGAAAGACCCCAGGGTGGCGCTAGGAGTTTTTACTCCTAGGAGAGAGTAAAAGACCCAAATGTTACAGTATCCCTGCCCACGCCAGCCTCCGACTCCATGTTGCCAGGTTACCGGAGACGTAACACCTCAGAACGCCCTCCAGATCCTGGTTGACGCGCTCCGTCTGCCCGTTAGACTGGGGATGACAGAGGGGCCGAGACTGGAAGCAAACACATTCCAGAACCTGGAGGCGAACTGAGGACCCCGGTCAGAGACTATATCTAAAGGAAGCCTGTGAACCCGAAAAACATGCTGCACCACTAGGTCAGCTGTCTCCCGAGCCGTGGGGAGTTTGGGGAGAGGAATGAAGTGAGCAGCTTTGGAGAAGCGGTCCACCACCACCAAAATAGTCGTAAGGCCATCAGAGTGGGGAAGCCCTGAAATAAAATCTAAGGATATGTGACCAGGGACGTTTGGGAATGGGAAGAGGACGGAGGAGACCCGCCGGGGAAGGCCGAGAGGTCTTGCTGCACGCAGACACCGGGCAGGCTGCCACAAAGGAACGCGTATCCCCCTCCGCTGTGGGCCACCAGAACCTCCTGTGGATGGAATTCAGGGTACTGGCGGCCCCAAGGTGACCGGTAAGGAAGGAGGTATGCGTCCATTGCAACAGTCGTGAGCGTGCAGCCTTGGGCACATACAGCCGCTCCGGGGGGCCCCCCCAGGATCAGGTTCCCATGCCAGTGCCGACCTTACCACCCTGTCTATGCCCCATGACACAGGAGCAAGAATAAGAGCCTAGGGAATAATGGGATGGGGTATCTCTAGGGATGCTCGATATTGGCTTTTTTACCGATACCGATATACCGATATTGTCCAACTCTTAATTTCCGATACCGATATCAACCGATACCGATATATGCAGGGTTTTAACATTAACATTACATATCTCTTGTTGTGGAATTAACACAACATTATGCATACTTTTGACAATAAATAAAATCAGAACTTGCTTGCCTGGGTAAAAAAATTTTTTTTTGAAAACCGACACCGATAATTTCCGATATCACATTTTAATGCCAATATCGGCAGATAATATCGGTAGGCAGATAATATCGGACATCCCTAGGTATCTCCTCTCTGTCCATAGGATCGAACTGTCAGGTTTGAAGTTTTTTGACCCGGGCCGAAACGAGATGGAGAAGTGGAAGCGTGTGAAGAATAACGCCCACCTAGCTTGGCAAGCGTTAAGGCGTTTAGCCCCCTGGATATAAGCCAGGTTCTTGTGATCGGTCCACACAATAAAATGGGTGTGCAGCCCCCTCCAACCACTGTCTCCATTCCTCTAATGCTAGTTTAATGGCCAATAATTCCTGATTCCCCACGTCTGATTGCGTTCGGCCGAGGACAGACGACACGAACAAAAAGCGCAAGGATGCACTTTCCCGTCCTTTAAGCATCTCTGAGAGAGCACCCCCCCCCCACCGCAACGTCGGAGGCATCCACTTCTACCAGAAACGGAACCTCGGGTCGGGGTGAATCAATACAGGGGCTGAGGTAAATCGATGTTTGAGGTCACAGAAAGCTGTCTCGGCTCGAGGCGACCAGTCAAAGCCTGGGAGAGATGCTTTCCTGAGAGCCGTTAAGGGAGCAGCCAAGGCACTAAAGTTACGAATAAATCGCCTATAGAAATGAGCAAACCCCAAAAAACTTTGCAACTGTTTGATCGAAGAAGGACGAGGCCAGTCTAGGGCTGCACTCACCTTGGCCGGATCCATACGCAGATCGCCCCGGGTTAATACAAACCCCAGAAAGGACACAGTGTCTGTATGAAACACACATGTCTCGGCCTTAACAAATAGCTGATGCTGGAGGAGACGCTGGAGAACCTGTCAAACGTGCTGTTGATGCTGCGAAATATCACGAGAGAAAATAAGAATGTCAACTAGATAAACGAAGACCGACACTCCTATTAGGTCCCGCAGTACGTCGTTGACCAGCGCTTGGAAGACTGCAGGAGCATTAGCTAAGCCAAAGGGTATGACTAGGTACTCGTAATGCCCATTGGGTGTGTTAAACGCAGTCTTCCATTCATCCCCCTCTCTAATCCTAATCAAGTTATAGGCATTACGTAAATCAAGTTTGGAAAAAACTTGCGCCCCCTGTAGTGACTCAAAGGCGGTGTCCATGAGAGGCAAGGGGTAACGGTTCTTAATAGAAACATCGTTTAAACCATGATAATCTATGCAAGGAGGCTGGCCACCATCCTTTTTAGCTAAAAGAAAAAAAACAGCGCCTGCAGGTGAGGTGGAAGGACGAATGTGGCCAGCGGCCAATGCCTCCTCAATATAGCAATTCATGGAAAGCGTCTCAGGACGAGAGAGCGAGAACAAACGACCCGAGGTGGAGAGGTACCAGGTAGAAGATCAATAGTGGAATCATATGGCCTATGAGGAGGAAGCACAGGTCTTGCTAAAAACCTCCGCTAGGTCCCAATAAATATCGGGACCCCTGTTAAATCGGGATTAGGAGAGGACGTAGAATCTGCTGCGCCTATGGCCACCCTGGAGGGAGACAGAGAAGAAGAAAAAGTGGATGAACCCTCGATGAAGACCGGCCCAGCGCCTCTCTCCAGCGAAAGCTCACCCGTAGACCAGTTAATACAAGGGTTATTTGTTACCAGCCAAGGATGACCAAAACAATAGGAGAATGAGGTGAAACAATGATATAAAAATGCAATGATTCCCACTGACCCCCTGCTACCTGGAGACGCACCAGCACTGTGCGCTGAGTAATAAGGCTGTTACCCAGAGGTTGGCCGTCAAGGGCCTGAACAGGTATAGGTACCTCTAAAGCCTCTAAAGGAACCCCCCACTCCCGAACAAACCCCTTGTGCATCAAATTCCCCCCTGCCCCTGAATTTACCAAAGCCTGTACCTGTTTAAGATGAGAGCCCCACCCAATAGTAACATCAAAGAAATTTCGAGACTCGTTGGTGACAGAGGATAAATGCATTCCCACTAATACCCCTCCCAAGCCTAGCGAGAGCTCCCGTTTCCCGAGATGCCAGGACAGGTGTTAAAGCGGTGACCGGTGCGTCCACAGTGGAAGCAGCGCTTCCGTTCAATACGTCGCCGCCTCTCGATGTTGGACAGGTGCATAGCACCCAGCTGCATGGGTTCTCCCCTGGAAATCGGGCAGGTGTACCATAACCAAGAGGGAGTCGGGAGGGTACCTGTGGCAATGATTCCCTCTCCTGTCTTCGGTCTCGGCGACGGTTGTCGACACGAATGGCAAGGTTGATGACGTCATCCAAACGTTCGGGAAGGTCCCGGGAAGCCAGCTCATCCTGCATCTCTTCCGCGAGTCCCTGGACGAAGAGGACGCACACAGTGCCCTCCTGCCAACCCGTCTCTCGGGCCACGATGCAAAACTCAATGGCGTAGTCGGCCACCGAGTGGTTACCTTGTCGACAGGACGTGAGCCGTCCACCTGCCTCGGAGATGGAAATTACCCGGGAGGTATCGAAGACCCTCCGTAACTCCTGGGTAAAGGTATCAACGCTGGTGCAGACTGCCGAGCCGATCTCCCATTCTGCCGTGGCCCAGGAAAGAGCACGGCCGGTCAGCAGGGTGATAATATACGCCACCTTGGAAAGTTTGGTGGGAAAAGTGAGAGGCTGTAAGCTGAAAACAAGGGAACACTGCGTGATGAACTCTCTGCAGCAAGTTGGAGCTCCACCGTAGCGCTCTGGAGGAGGAAGACGCGGCCTCAGCTGCTGTTACCGCTAATATGGCCGCTGATGTAGCCGCGACCGCCGCCGTCAAAGCTGAAGTGGCTGTGGCTGCTGCCGCTGCCGCTGAAGCCTGGTTGTCGGTGGTGAGAGCCCCCAGGCGACCGAGCTCAACCTCCACCTGCTGCTGGCGGCGGGTGGCCGTGTCCAGCTGAACCTCCTGCACCTTCAGCTCCTTCCGGATTCCATCTGCTGGGTTCATGATGGTCAGTTCTTCTATTACGACTCAGGAAGGTGTGTTGAACCCAAATGCAGTACAGAAGAAAGGTGCGGAGACGGTAGTTGCTCTTCTCACCAAAAACAGTGTTTCCTTTTATTTTTTAAACATCAAGAGCAATGTTCCCTCAAATTTTTTTTGGTCTGAGCAAACACTCAAACCTCCTCAGCAGAGATCAGCAACTACTGAGCAACATATGTCACCTGCCGATTAACCGGTTAGTTGATAAGCGGCGGTTTGTAAAAAATCTGAGAATCTTAATTTACCTCAATGTCTAACATAAAAATCTATACATTTAGCTGATACACAGAAATAATACAAAAACGCATATTATATTCCATAATCAAATATTTATTTGACCATTGATTGATGATACAGAGCAAAGTTCTTACTTTGGCTGGGTTGGCGGCAGCGGTGTGAGTCGTGTCACTAACTTTTGTCTTTTTAGGAGGCTGACTCATCATTATTTTATTAAGTGAATTATCATGCGACTTCAAGGGTGACCATATTGTGATTTCTTTTAAAGAGGACACTCTGCCTTCAGCCTCAAGATACTGAATGATACTCGAAGTTTACTCAAAGATGCCTTATCATTTTAATATATTTAAAGTATGCCTCCTCTGTATGGATATACAATTATTGTTTATATTATTTTATATAACAAAATAATATCTCTCTATAACCAAAGTTACTCAACATGCTGTATTATGCATAAAGTAACCTATCTGACAAATCTCAAAAAAATAACTAAATCAACCTATGACAAATAATATATATTTTCAAGTCTTACTGGACAAAATAAATAACAAGAAAAATATGAAGTAATGTTCTAAATAATACTGTATTAGAAAATCCAGCTTTAAAAAATATATCTTTGTATCTTTTCAATGTAATGTAAATTATAAAACAGTAACCTCACAAAGATACTAATTTAAAAGTGCACTATGCAGTTTCAGATTTGTTTACATTTGCATAACTTGCAATTAGTGTACAAAACTAATTTATTACACACATAATCCTTAGAATGATTGTAGCATAAGCATCTTATCAAACCAAAACATAATTTTGAGGCATGGAAATAGTTTTCAATTATTTTCTTTCTCTCTCTGTATAGCTGCATACTTCAATCAATTCGGTCAACTTTGCCATCAAACTCTCGCCTCGCACAGCTTTATTTGTAATGTTTTTCTGTGTCCATGTGAGCTTTGAGATCGCCAGCACCTTTATTAGACACAGAAACATATGGTCAAGCTTTGCACGTGTTGCACTCTGCTTCCAAGTCTCGACCGGGACGGTAAATTGGGAATTTTCTCCGCAGTTCATCTGTAATGTACATTTTCGGTTTGGCATTGTGAGCACTGAGCAGCATCAATGCTGGTCAGATCTGTCTGCTTCCTCATCTGTTGTGTGTGTGAGCGCAGTAGCGATGCCCACAAAGCACTGAAAGCAGGCTTCTATGGGTAACGTCACACGCAACAGGGTACCGTAGTATTGGATGCAACGCGCCAGTCAATTTAACTACATTAACTACTATTTTACACAAACGTTTCTGTGCGCGACAGATTTCAGATATGCGCGGGAGCGTTTTGCCATGTGCGCACGCGCACGGGCGCACGTTAGAGGGAACATTGATCAAGACCGATACTGGTATTATACAAAAGAAAAACAAACTAAATAATAATTAAACAATAATCAAAAACACGGCAGCCGCATCCTCCAGGCCTGGAGCGACACGACTCTCCGTAGACAGCTACTCACGGTAACGTTAGATGAAGAACTGACAATTGAGAGAATAAACACAAGGCCATTATAAAGAGAGTCAAACACACAGCAGGCGTCAATCAGCCATCAGGACAACCTGGAAGAATAGAGAGGGTGAAATACTCCAGGGTGGCGCTAGGAGCTTTTACTCCTAGGAGAGAGTAAAAGACCCAACGGTTACAGAGAGAGAGAGCACCATGTGACCTGAGAGAGAGAGAGACAACCATGTGACCCGAGAGAGAGAGAGAGAGAGAGAGAGAGAGAGAGAGAGAGAGAGAGAGAGAGAGAGAGAGAGAGAGAGAGAGAGAGCACCATGTGACCTGAGAGAGAGAGAGAGACCACCATGTGACCCGAGAGAGAGAAGGCGTGTTCGAGATAAGATAGGCGGACGCAGATCTGTGCAGGTTTTACTACGGCCTCGCCAAGCGCGTTGCATGACGGTTAGAATGTTGTTCGACTTGCTCTGAAAATCTGACGAGACGAGGCGCGGAACTCTCGCGGGAGCGAGCCACGCACAGCCTTCAGAGCGAGGCGCCACAGTACCTCTCAGCCGGCTGCTCCCGGCGGGAAGCGACTTGCTACGGTCGCGCAAAGCGCCTAGTCACCAGCAAAGTCACCAGCCACGTGACAGCCAGGGAGTTATGAGACGTTTGATTGATTGATTGAAAACTTTATTATGTTATGCGTTATCATCATATCATCATGATAAACTTCAAGCTGTCAGACACATACACACATGCGTCGTCTGTTTTGCCTCAATACTGTATATATAATTCTGTTTTGCCTCAATATACACAGTATACATATATATATATTGATGCAAAACAGAATTATTCAGCAGTGTGTGCGTGCGGCCAGGAGCGCGCAACAAGATGGTATACATTATGGCATATGAATAGTATATTCCACTATAGCAGTATATGGTGTGCTGTACATTTGAATCTGATCTAATTTTGCACACGGCCATCGCATTATAATGAGCTGGACAGGTGTGTAATGTGTGTGTGGTGACGTGAAAGCGTATCTGCCATGCGCAGTGATGCCAGTAACGTGTAACTAAGTAACGCGTTATTGTAATCTGATTACTTTTCCCCGAAAATAGTAATCTAACGCGTTAATCTTTAAAAGCCAGTAATCTGATTGCAGTTACTTGTCCAAGTGGCTGTGCGTTACTATTTCATTACTATCTCATCATAAATTCATAATGCAGGCGGAATGCAGTATTTTATTTCGTTTTCGACAGTCAAAAATACATTTTGAGCTGTTTTTCTTATTTGGGAGTGACGTCGTGTGGCAGTGAAAGGGTTACACAAGAATGTGTCCCGCGGCGTGACTGGACCCTCTGTCTGTGAGTGACTCTGCTTTGGTCCAATCACATTCCCCATCCACAGTCTGCGAATCAGAGGCAGAGTAGGGCGGGTCTTCACAGCACGTCATGTGACATATGCGCCAATCGTGTGACAGCAGGGCTCCGTCGTTACAGCCTCGTCTGCAAGGAGAATTCCACCCCCAAACGCTTGTCTAAACGCAAAATTAAAAGTGAAACCGCAAGAAGACTTTTGCGGTTTCTGTTCAGACTTCCATCCCAAAACGCTCGTCTAAACGTAGCCTCAGTCACTACTTCACGTTTGTGTCAGCTAAGCCGGGTGAAAAAAACATTCATATGCGGAGGAAACAAAATACTGTCTACCGCTAAAAACAGCACATCCAATTGCATTGAAAGCATCTGGAATCACAACACTAGCCGACGCTTCGACTAGGTACAGGAGGACTCAGAGGTCCACCAGCCAAACAGCAAAAAAGAGAGATTGTTTCTTTCCCTTTTGATTAATGTATATTTGATGGTGGCAGAGCAAAAGCTCTTATTTGCCAGATTTACAGTTAATTTACATGTTAAAGAGAGACTGATTGTATGTTTATAGAGAGACATTTATAAAAACAATTTAATAGTTACTGTTGTGAAGGGCCAGATTAAACCGAATATATATATTTATTTATATATATATATTTAATTGTATTTGTATATTCTCTAATATTCCCTGATATCCCTAGTATATTCCTTGTACAATATGCATTGAATATTCATTCTAGCCTACTGAACATCCCATAATAGTCTCCATTCTACTATTGGTCGAGACCTTGGTGCCAGGCTGCCATACCCCCCAGACCCAGTTCAAACGTACCGCTCAACATGTACGAACAAGTCCTAGTTCCGCGTAGGAATCTGGCTACCGCACCACTAATGGGACTATTTGTTCATAGTGCGTATATATACTGCGCTACTAAAGTAGGACTTCCTTTTCAGTCCAGTTTCTTACCCTCCAATAGAGTCACAGACGTAAAGCCTCCCCGCGACGCCACGTGTGGGAGTAAGGCCAAGTTCGCCTACCATCGGTATTGAGACATCGTGTATATTAATATTTGAATAGTCATATTTGGCACTATATCGTCGAGTTGGACGTAGTCTATTAAGCTAATAATAGTCTGTTAATATATAGTGCTTCGTACGGTGAGAATACTACCGTAGTCAGTACCCCATCGTTTCGGGCAGAGAACTGGCTGCTTATCCAGGGTGGTTGACCCCACGTGAAGCTGCACCCGAGGAGCCCCAGAGCCGACGAGCGAGTGGACCTGTATACCGGATTACTCTACCGACGACAGCCCGCCTTCCCAGGCACGGATTATGCTTTGTATACGTTGATTATTCCATGGATAAAGACCCCCGACACTGCCGTGTGTTGGAACCCCCCCCCCTGGAGAGGACGCAAGGTGAGGAGACGCTCGGCAAGACGAGGTCGCTTCACGTCTCTCCTCCGTGGACCGGAGGACGCCGGCCCACAAAGAGTCCACCTGCTTTCATCTGTGGTCCAAGGATCGCCGGCGCATTGAACGGCACTACAGTGGGTTCACCTGGGATACCCTTGGCCGGATGAGGCAGCCGGATTCTACCCCCCCCCCCTTTCCTACTCCTGTCGGCTTACAAGCGACCGGATTAACCCCCCCCTAGTGTATCCAGCCTATAATCATTAAAGTATCATTGCTGTTATTCCTTAAACTATTCCAGGTCATATATGTACCACCTGCGCCTTCAGAGATTGGACATTCTCTATTGATATACCGACGAATACTCTTGCCATAAAAGTGCATACTAATTCCCATTCATAAATGTGATTGATTTGATTAAGTGCTTGCTCTACACACCATCGCTGTGTAGAAATAAAGACCTATTTCTAATTCGTACATTTGTGTTGGATCCGTTTCATCTACGTGACAGTGTTCATCATAATATATTTATGCCGAGTACTGGGTGGCCGAATATTAAGTACAAAGGTAGTGGTAGTAAGTATCATATCTAGTAATACAGTCAGGGAATTGTACCCCTCAGTTACAATTGGTCCTTCGAGCCGGAGGGTAATTAGTGTAATATTAATATAGTGTTATTAATATTGAAATGGCCTATGATGAACACTCCACGAAACGATCCTCCTAACCAACGCCCGCAGCGCGAACGACGGCTCCCTCAGTACTTAGAGGCTTACGCTGTCAGTCAACAACCTAGTCTTCTACTAACAGTAAACGCGGTAAAACTAGAAAGTAAAAGTATGTCTAACCCCAACGCCCAGACTACCCCGACCATAGAGGCCCCTACGGGTTCTAATGTAACTGACCAAGTTCACGGTGGGGACCAGTGGGAACCAGACATGACTTCACACCCCGCCAGTACTGAAGAAGTAGTCCCCGATGAGTCCCGGGAGGAATACAACGCTACCGAAAGAGAACTCGGCACGGAAGAAGACGGGGAGAGCACCGTGGAGATAGAGCTCCAAGGCTCCGCAAGGAGTACCCCGAGGGAAGGCTCCCCTATACAACCGCCTTCTCCCAGCGAGGCAGAGAGGACCCTACAGCAGGCCTTCCTCATCAGCGTGAACGCCGCTGCTGAACGCGACCGACTGCAGATCCAGCAGCGGAGCGAAGAAGAGCATATACGTCTAGAAATAAGACGCATTCAGAGAGAAGAGAATGTGGCCCGAGACCGAGCAGACAGCCAGCGAGCAGCAGCTGGTGCTCCCCGTCTGCCCGTTAGACTGGGGATGACAGAGGGGCCGAGACTGGAAGCAAACACATTCCAGAACCTGGAGGCGAACTGAGGACCCCGGTCAGAGACTATATCTAAAGGAAGCCTGTGAACCCGAAAAACATGCTGCACCACTAGGTCAGCTGTCTCCCGAGCCGTGGGGAGTTTGGGGAAAGGAATGAAGTGAGCAGCTTTGGAGAAGCGGTCCACCACCACCAAAATAGTCGTAAGGCCATCAGAGTGGGGAAGCCCTGAAATAAAATCTAAGGATATGTGACCAGGGACGTTTGGGAATGGGAAGAGGACGGAGGAGACCCGCCGGGGAAGGCCGAGAGGTCTTGCTGCACGCAGACACCGGGCAGGCTGCCACAAAGGAACGCGTATCCCCCTCCGCTGTGGGCCACCAGAACCTCCTGTGGATGGAATTCAGGGTACTGGCGGCCCCAAGGTGACCGGTAAGGAAGGAGGTATGCGTCCATTGCAACAGTCGTGAGCGTGCAGCCTTGGGCACATACAGCCGCTCCGGGGGGCCCCCCCAGGATCAGGTTCCCATGCCAGTGCCGACCTTACCACCCTGTCTATGCCCCATGACACAGGAGCAAGAATAAGAGCCTAGGGAATAATGGGATGGGGTATCTCTAGGGATGCTCGATATTGGCTTTTTTACCGATACCGATATACCGATATTGTCCAACTCTTAATTTCCGATACCGATATCAACCGATACCGATATATGCAGGGTTTTAACATTAACATTACATATCTCTTGTTGTGGAATTAACACAACATTATGCATACTTTTGACAATAAATAAAATCAGAACTTGCTTGCCTGGGTAAAAATATTTTTTTTGAAAACCGACACCGATAATTTCCGATATCACATTTTAATGCCAATATCGGCAGATAATATCGGTAGGCAGATAATATCGGACATCCCTAGGTATCTCCTCTCTGTCCATAGGATCGAACTGTCAGGTTTGAAGTTTTTTGACCCGGGCCGAAACGAGATGGAGAAGTGGAAGCGTGTGAAGAATAACGCCCACCTAGCTTGGCAAGCGTTAAGGCGTTTAGCCCCCTGGATATAAGCCAGGTTCTTGTGATCGGTCCACACAATAAAATGGGTGTGCAGCCCCCTCCAACCACTGTCTCCATTCCTCTAATGCTAGTTTAATGGCCAATAATTCCTGATTCCCCACGTCTGATTGCGTTCGGCCGAGGACAGACGACACGAACAAAAAGCGCAAGGATGCACTTTCCCGTCCTTTAAGCATCTCTGAGAGAGCACCCCCCCCCCACCGCAACGTCGGAGGCATCCACTTCTACCAGAAACGGAACCTCGGGTCGGGGTGAATCAATACAGGGGCTGAGGTAAATCGATGTTTGAGGTCACAGAAAGCTGTCTCGGCTCGAGGCGACCAGTCAAAGCCTGGGAGAGATGCTTTCCTGAGAGCCGTTAAGGGAGCAGCCAAGGCACTAAAGTTACGAATAAATCGCCTATAGAAATGAGCAAACCCCAAAAAACTTTGCAACTGTTTGATCGAAGAAGGACGAGGCCAGTCTAGGGCTGCACTCACCTTGGCCGGATCCATACGCAGATCGCCCCGGGTTAATACAAACCCCAGAAAGGACACAGTGTCTGTATGAAACACACATGTCTCGGCCTTAACAAATAGCTGATGCTGGAGGAGACGCTGGAGAACCTGTCAAACGTGCTGTTGATGCTGCGAAATATCACGAGAGAAAATAAGAATGTCAACTAGATAAACGAAGACCGACACTCCTATTAGGTCCCGCAGTACGTCGTTGACCAGCGCTTGGAAGACTGCAGGAGCATTAGCTAAGCCAAAGGGTATGACTAGGTACTCGTAATGCCCATTGGGTGTGTTAAACGCAGTCTTCCATTCATCCCCCTCTCTAATCCTAATCAAGTTATAGGCATTACGTAAATCAAGTTTGGAAAAAACTTGCGCCCCCTGTAGTGACTCAAAGGCGGTGTCCATGAGAGGCAAGGGGTAACGGTTCTTAATAGAAACATCGTTTAAACCATGATAATCTATGCAAGGAGGCTGGCCACCATCCTTTTTAGCTAAAAGAAAAAAAACAGCGCCTGCAGGTGAGGTGGAAGGACGAATGTGGCCAGCGGCCAATGCCTCCTCAATATAGCAATTCATGGAAAGCGTCTCAGGACGAGAGAGCGAGAACAAACGACCCGAGGTGGAGAGGTACCAGGTAGAAGATCAATAGTGGAATCATATGGCCTATGAGGAGGAAGCACAGGTCTTGCTAAAAACCTCCGCTAGGTCCCAATAAATATCGGGACCCCTGTTAAATCGGGATTAGGAGAGGACGTAGAATCTGCTGCGCCTATGGCCACCCTGGAGGGAGACAGAGAAGAAGAAAAAGTGGATGAACCCTCGATGAAGACCGGCCCAGCGCCTCTCTCCAGCGAAAGCTCACCCGTAGACCAGTTAATACAAGGGTTATTTGTTACCAGCCAAGGATGACCAAAACAATAGGAGAATGAGGTGAAACAATGATATAAAAATGCAATGATTCCCACTGACCCCCTGCTACCTGGAGACGCACCAGCACTGTGCGCTGAGTAATAAGGCTGTTACCCAGAGGTTGGCCGTCAAGGGCCTGAACAGGTATAGGTACCTCTAAAGCCTCTAAAGGAACCCCCCACTCCCGAACCAACCCCTTGTGCATCAAATTCCCCCCTGCCCCTGAATTTACCAAAGCCTGTACCTGTTTAAGATGAGAGCCCCACCCAATAGTGACATCAAAGAAATTTCGAGACTCGTTGGTGACAGAGGATAAATGCATTCCCACTAATACCCCTCCCAAGCCTAGCGAGAGCTCCCGTTTCCCGAGATGCCAGGACAGGTGTTAAAGCGGTGACCGGTGCGTCCACAGTGGAAGCAGCGCTTCCGTTCAATACGTCGCCGCCTCTCGATGTTGGACAGGTGCATAGCACCCAGCTGCATGGGTTCTCCCCTGGAAATCGGGCAGGTGTACCATAACCAAGAGGGAGTCGGGAGGGTACCTGTGGCAATGATTCCCTCTCCTGTCTTCGGTCTCGGCGACGGTTGTCGACACGAATGGCAAGGTTGATGACGTCATCCAAACGTTCGGGAAGGTCCCGGGAAGCCAGCTCATCCTGCATCTCTTCCGCGAGTCCCTGGACGAAGAGGACGCACACAGTGCCCTCCTGCCAACCCGTCTCTCGGGCCACGATGCAAAACTCAATGGCGTAGTCGGCCACCGAGTGGTTACCTTGTCGACAGGACGTGAGCCGTCCACCTGCCTCGGAGATGGAAATTACCCGGGAGGTATCGAAGACCCTCCGTAACTCCTGGGTAAAGGTATCAACGCTGGTGCAGACTGCCGAGCCGATCTCCCATTCTGCCGTGGCCCAGGAAAGAGCACGGCCGGTCAGCAGGGTGATAATATACGCCACCTTGGAAAGTTTGGTGGGAAAAGTGAGAGGCTGTAAGCTGAAAACAAGGGAACACTGCGTGATGAACTCTCTGCAGCAAGTTGGAGCTCCACCGTAGCGCTCTGGAGGAGGAAGACGCGGCCTCAGCTGCTGTTACCGCTAATATGGCCGCTGATGTAGCCGCGACCGCCGCCGTCAAAGCTGAAGTGGCTGTGGCTGCTGCCGCTGCCGCTGAAGCCTGGTTGTCGGTGGTGAGAGCCCCCAGGCGACCGAGCTCAACCTCCACCTGCTGCTGGCGGCGGGTGGCCGTGTCCAGCTGAACCTCCTGCACCTTCAGCTCCTTCCGGATTCCATCTGCTGGGTTCATGATGGTCAGTTCTTCTGTTACGACTCAGGAAGGTGTGTTGAACCCAAATGCAGTACAGAAGAAAGGTGCGGAGACGGTAGTTGCTCTTCTCACCAAAAACAGTGTTTCCTTTTATTTTTTAAACATCAAGAGCAATGTTCCCTCAAATTTTTTTTGGTCTGAGCAAACACTCAAACCTCCTCAGCAGAGATCAGCAACTACTGAGCAACATATGTCACCTGCCGATTAACCGGTTAGTTGATAAGCGGCGGTTTGTAAAAAATCTGAGAATCTTAATTTACCTCAATGTCTAACATAAAAATCTATACATTTAGCTGATACACAGAAATAATACAAAAACGCATATTATATTCCATAATCAAATATTTATTTGACCATTGATTGATGATACAGAGCAAAGTTCTTACTTTGGCTGGGTTGGCGGCAGCGGTGTGAGTCGTGTCACTAACTTTTGTCTTTTTAGGAGGCTGACTCATCATTATTTTATTAAGTGAATTATCATGCGACTTCAAGGGTGACCATATTGTGATTTCTTTTAAAGAGGACACTCTGCCTTCAGCCTCAAGATACTGAATGATACTCGAAGTTTACTCAAAGATGCCTTATCATTTTAATATATTTAAAGTATGCCTCCTCTGTATGGATATACAATTATTGTTTATATTATTTTATATAACAAAATAATATCTCTCTATAACCAAAGTTACTCAACATGCTGTATTATGCATAAAGTAACCTATCTGACAAATCTCAAAAAAATAACTAAATCAACCTATGACAAATAATATATATTTTCAAGTCTTACTGGACAAAATAAATAACAAGAAAAATATGAAGTAATGTTCTAAATAATACTGTATTAGAAAATCCAGCTTTAAAAAATATATCTTTGTATCTTTTCAATGTAATGTAAATTATAAAACAGTAACCTCACAAAGATACTAATTTAAAAGTGCACTATGCAGTTTCAGATTTGTTTACATTTGCATAACTTGCAATTAGTGTACAAAACTAATTTATTACACACATAATCCTTAGAATGATTGTAGCATAAGCATCTTATCAAACCAAAACATAATTTTGAGGCATGGAAATAGTTTTCAATTATTTTCTTTCTCTCTCTGTATAGCTGCATACTTCAATCAATTCGGTCAACTTTGCCATCAAACTCTCGCCTCGCACAGCTTTATTTGTAATGTTTTTCTGTGTCCATGTGAGCTTTGAGATCGCCAGCACCTTTATTAGACACAGAAACATATGGTCAAGCTTTGCACGTGTTGCACTCTGCTTCCAAGTCTCGACCGGGACGGTAAATTGGGAATTTTCTCCGCAGTTCATCTGTAATGTACATTTTCGGTTTGGCATTGTGAGCACTGAGCAGCATCAATGCTGGTCAGATCTGTCTGCTTTCTCATCTGTTGTGTGTGTGAGCGCAGTAGCGATGCCCACAAAGCACTGAAAGCAGGCTTCTATGGGTAACGTCACACGCAACAGGGTACCGTAGTATTGGATGCAACGCGCCAGTCAATTTAACTACATTAACTACTATTTTACACAAACGTTTCTGTGCGCGACAGATTTCAGATATGCGCGGGAGCGTTTTGCCATGTGCGCACGCGCACGGGCGCACGTTAGAGGGAACATTGATCAAGACCGATACTGGTATTATACAAAAGAAAAACAAACTAAATAATAATTAAACAATAATCAAAAACACGGCAGCCGCATCCTCCAGGCCTGGAGCGACACGACTCTCCGTAGACAGCTACTCACGGTAACGTTAGATGAAGAACTGACAATTGAGAGAATAAACACAAGGCCATTATAAAGAGAGTCAAACACACAGCAGGCGTCAATCAGCCATCAGGACAACCTGGAAGAATAGAGAGGGTGAAATACTCCAGGGTGGCGCTAGGAGCTTTTACTCCTAGGAGAGAGTAAAAGACCCAACGGTTACAGAGAGAGAGAGCACCATGTGACCTGAGAGAGAGAGAGACAACCATGTGACCCGAGAGAGAGAGAGAGAGAGAGAGAGAGAGAGAGAGAGAGAGAGAGAGAGAGAGAGAGAGAGAGAGAGAGAGAGAGAGAGAGAGAGAGAGAGCACCATGTGACCTGAGAGAGAGAGAGAGACCACCATGTGACCCGAGAGAGAGAAGGCGTGTTCGAGATAAGATAGGCGGACGCAGATCTGTGCAGGTTTTACTACGGCCTCGCCAAGCGTGTTGCATGACGGTTAGAATGTTGTTCGACTTGCTCTGAAAATCTGACGAGACGAGGCGCGGAACTCTCGCGCGAGCGAGCCACGCACAGCCTTCAGAGCGAGGCGCCACAGTACCTCTCAGCCGGCTGCTCCCGGCGGGAAGCGACTTGCTACGGTCGCGCAAAGCGCCTAGTCACCAGCAAAGTCACCAGCCACGTGACAGCCAGGGAGTTATGAGATGTTTGATTGATTGATTGACAACTTTATTATGTTATGCGTTATCATCATATCATCATGATAAACTTCAAGCTGTCAGACACATACACACATGCGTCGTCTGTTTTGCCTCAATACTGTATATATAATTCTGTTTTGCCTCAATATACACAGTATACATATATATATTGATGCAAAACAGAATTATTCAGCAGTGTGTGCGTGCGGCCAGGAGCGCGCAACAAGATGGTATACATTATGGCATATGAATAGTATATTCCACTATAGCAGTATATGGTGTGCTGTACATTTGAATCTGATCTAATTTTGCACACGGCCATCGCATTATAATGAGCTGGACAGGTGTGTAATGTGTGTGTGGTGACGTGAAAGCGTATCTGCCATGCGCAGTGATGCCAGTAACGCGTAACTAAGTAACGCGTTATTGTAATCTGATTACTTTTCCCCGAAAATAGTAATCTAACGCGTTAATCTTTAAAAGCCAGTAATCTGATTGCAGTTACTTGTCCAAGTGGCTGTGCGTTACTATTTCATTACTATCTCATCATAAATTCATAATGCAGGCGGAATGCAGTATTTTATTTCGTTTTCGACAGTCAAAAATACATTTTGAGCTGTTTTTCTTATTTGGGAGTGACGTCGTGTGGCAGTGAAAGGGTTACACAAGAATGTGTCCCGCGGCGTGACTGGACCCTCTGTCTGTGAGTGACTCTGCTTTGGTCCAATCACATTCCCCATCCACAGTCTGCGAATCAGATTCAGAGTAGGGCGGGTCTTCACAGCACGTCATGTGACATATGCGCCAATCGTGTGACAGCAGGGCTCCGTCGTTACAGCCTCGTCTGCAAGGAGAATTCCACCCCCAAACGCTTGTCTAAACGCAAAATTAAAAGTGAAACCGCAAGAAGACTTTTGCGGTTTCTGTTCAGACTTCCATCCCAAAACGCTCGTCTAAACGTAGCCTCAGTCACTACTTCACGTTTGTGTCAGCTAAGCCGGGTGAAAAAAACATTCATATGCGGAGGAAACAAAATACTGTCTACCGCTAAAAACAGCACATCCAATTGCATTGAAAGCATCTGGAATCACAACACTAGCCGACGCTTCGACTAGGTACAGGAGGACTCAGAGGTCCACCAGCCAAACAGCAAAAAAGAGAGATTGTTTCTTTCCCTTTTGATTAATGTATATTTGATGGTGGCAGAGCAAAAGCTCTTATTTGCCAGATTTACAGTTAATTTACATGTTAAAGAGAGACTGATTGTATGTTTATAGAGAGACATTTATAAAAACAATTTAATAGTTACTGTTGTGAAGGGCCAGATTAAACCGAATATATATATTTATTTATATATATATATTTAATTGTATTTGTATATTCTCTAATATTCCCTGATATCCCTTGTATATTCCTTGTACAATATGCATTGAATATCCATTCTAGCCTACTGAACATCCCATAATAGTCTCCATTCTACTATTGGTCGAGACCTTGGTGCCAGGCTGCCATACCCCCCAGACCCAGTTCAAACGTACCGCTCAACATGTACGAACAAGTCCTAGTTCCGCGTAGGAATCTGGCTACCGCACCACTAATGGGACTATTTGTTCATAGTGCGTATATATACTGCGCTACTAAAGTAGGACTTCCTTTTCAGTCCAGTTTCTTACCCTCCAATAGAGTCACAGACGTAAAGCCTCCCCGCGACGCCACGTGTGGGAGTAAGGCCAAGTTCGCCTACCATCGGTATTGAGACATCGTGTATATTAATATTTGAATAGTCATATTTGGCACTATATCGTCGAGTTGGACGTAGTCTATTAAGCTAATAATAGTCTGTTAATATATAGTGCTTCGTACGGTGAGAATACTACCGTAGTCAGTACCCCACGTGAAGCTGCACCCGAGGAGCCCCAGAGCCGACGAGCGAGTGGACCTGTATACCGGATTACTCTACTGTGCTGTCGTCGGGCATGGTTCTCCTCCTCTTCCTCTTCGTCTTCAGTCCCTGGTAGGGATGTTGGGAGCGCAGAGAGAGAAGGGGAGGCATGAACTTTACGCCAACTCAAATGTGGAAAGGATCTTGGAGAAGCTGCCGCCCGCTCGACAGGAGCGTTTTAGGCGACAGAGAGACCACCGAGACCCGAATGGCCCCGAACCGAACCTCCTCGATCTAGCAGACTTCCTGGCGAGAGAAGTCAGCAGCCTACGGCTAGATACATTCGGACGGAGCACCCCTGGCTCCAGAGAAGGAACCAGACGACTAAATGATGGAAGAAGATCGGTGACTGTGATGCACCAATCGGAGTCAGTACCGAGCAGCAGGAGCCACAGTACCCCCTCCAGAACGGAGAAGTGGAAGATAGTGTGCCCCTACTGTGAGAAAGAACACTGGCTAGCGCAATGTGACTCCTTCCCCAAGCTGAACGCGGAGGAAGAAAGTCAATGGATAAAGTCCAACAAGCGCTGTTTTCGCTGTGCGCGCTCACACATGGCAGCCGAATGCCGCTTAAAGAAAAGGTGCACCAAGTGCGATGGAGCCCATCTGGACATACTTCACGACAGTAACAGACGGCGCCCTTCACCCGCACCATCCAGCAGCAAAGCGAGCGTCATGTACATCGATCCCGCCAGCAGCAGTGGAGCCCGAGTACTCCTAAAAGTAGTGCGTGTGACACTAAGCTACCAGAATAAAGTCCTGGACACTTACGCCGTCCTCGATGACGGGTCAGAGAAGACCCTGCTGCTCGCCTCCGCTGCGGCCCAGCTAGGGCTGCGGGGAAGCGAAACCCAAATGACAATTCGGACAATAAGACGAGATTTGAAGACGATAAAGGGCGAGAATGTCTCATTCTCTATCGCAGCAAGCGGCCAGCCTGAGCGACGGTACCAGATTACAGACGCTTTCACCAGCCAAGAAATAGGACTGTCGCGGTACACATACCCCGTCGCCAAGCTGATGGAGAAATATGCACATCTGCGCAAGTTACCGATCCCGCTCATAGACAATGCTATGCCGACCCTGTTGATAGGCTCCGACCATGCAGACCTCATTGTCCCGATAGACCGGGTTCATACCGGACCCCGAGGCTGTCCTGCAGCAGTCGAGACCCGTTTGGGATGGACTCTCCAAGGCCCGCTCGCCAAATCTCTCAACCGAAGTACAGCCACTAGATGTCTCCACTCCCGAGTCACAGAGGGAGAAACCGCACTCCTGCAACACGTAGAGCGGCTATGGACCTTGGAACAAATGCCCTTTAAGAACGGAAAGAAAGACATTCGCTCTAAAGATGACATTTACGCCATTCACCTCCTCGAGACAGGGACCAAGAGAGTCCCGGTCAACGGCGTGTTGAGATACGCCACGCCACTTCTGCGGCGAGAAGGAATGCCTACTTTCCACGCCAAGACAGACGCCACAGAACGGTACCTGCTGAACACGGAGCGGCGCTTAGCCAAGAACCCCGCCCAAGAGAGTGTATACCGCGCTGAGATTGAGAAGCTCATCACAGCGGGACACGTCACAAAGATGGACATTAAAGAGGCTGACCAGACCACTGAATCGTGGTACGTGCCTCACCACAAGGTCCATCACAACGGTAAAGACCGCATAGTATTTAACTGCAGCTACCAGATCGGATCCCAAAATCTGAATAAAGAGTTACTGCCCGGTCCCACACTCGGCCCCTCCCTACTCGGCGTTCTACTCCGCTTCCGCCAGGAAAAGGTGGCCATCAGCGGGGACATTAAAGGAATGTTCCTGCAGGTGAGATTAGTAGAGGAGGACAAGCCCCTGTTACGGTTCCTATGGAGAGAGAAGCCAGGAGATGAGCACCCAGCCATCTACCAATGGGAAGTCCTCCCCTTCGGAACGACGTGCAGCCCCTGCTGTGCTACATTTGCACTACAGAAACATGTAGCAGAGGACCCAGCAGCGGACGAAGAGGTCCGACACAGCGTAAAGAACAGCTTCTACGTAGACAACTGTCTACAAAGCCTTTCAACCCAGGAAGAAGCCGAGGCTCTCCTGATTAAACTCCACGCCTCATTGATCAAAGGCGGCTTTGATCTCAGGCAGTGGGCCAGCAGCGATCCGCAAGTACTGCGCAGCCTCTCCTCCGAGGACAAGGCAGCCAGCAGCGAGACCTGGATGGCTACAATCCCGGGAGAAGCCCAGGAGATGACCCTGGGATTGGTGTGGCGATTCAAAACAGATTCGCTTCACTACAGACACAAGCCCCTGACTACGGAGCAGGGAAGGCCGGCGGCGGCGCCGACCACCAGACGGAGTGTGTACACAACACTCGCCCGACAATATGACCCGCTAGGATGTATTCTACCGTACACCACCAGGGCAAAAATGATTGTACGAGCATTGTGGGACAAGGACCAGGGCTGGGACGACCCCATTCCCGCACACCTTGCATCCACCTGGAGAGAGTGGGAGATGGAGCTCCACTCACTCCCAGGCGTTAATATGCGCCGAAGCTACTTCCCACCCACGGTGAGGCCAGAGACATGTAAAATGGACTTACACGTCTTCAGTGACGCCTCAGAGGTCGCATACGGATCAGTAGCCTACTTGCGGGCCCAAGAAAGGGGGGGAGAGATCTACACAGCATTTGTCCTCGCCTGCTCGAGAATAGCCCCACGCAAGCAACAATCTATCCCACGCCTAGAGATCTGCGCAGCCCTAGCCGGAGCGCACCTAGCCACGCTCATCCAACGTGAGCTCACCATACCGGTGTCTAGAACAATCCTGTGGTCAGATTCCACGACAGTACTCGCCTGGATCAAATCGGACTCATGCAAGTACAAAGTCTTCGTGGGAGTCAGAGTCACCGAGATTCAAGACTTAACCGAAGAGTTAACCGGAGAAACAGAGTGGCGCTACGTTGATACAAAACAGAACCCAGCTGACGTCATCACCCGGGGGATGCCCCTGGATGACCTCACCCGTCACAATGCTTACAGTGACGGCCCCGCATTCCTAAGACTCCCGGAAGGACAGTGGCCCATGCCTATCCCGAGGGAAGCAAGTCCAGAGGAGGTGGAAAATAAGAAGCCTGTGTTCTGTGGATTGAGCACTGTTATCTACCCAGTTACCCCCAACACACTCCTGATGGGGCGGCTAGATCCTGCATTACCCCAGACAATGTACCGGCCTGAAGAAGCGAACGGCCGACGAATGTGGAGGTACAGCCAAGTATTAGCCGACAAGTTTTGGAACAGTTTCCTACTGCACTACCTACCGTCTCTACAGACCCGCCAGAAGTGGGTAAAGGAGAGAGACAATTTGACAGAAGGAACAGTCGTCATGATTATTGATCAATCACTGCCCAGAGCTATGTGGCCGGCCGGCCGCGTAAGCAAAGTGATCACCGGTGCCGACGGCAAGGTCCGAGCAGCTGAAGTGCTCGTCCAGGGTCGCACTTACACCCGTCCCGTGGCGAGGCTCATAGAACTGCCCCGACTCCCAGACACAATCGATGATGACCATGACCCTATAACCCTATGACTTTGTGAAGTTGACTGACCCCTACAGCAAACCCTTATGTGTAAATAGACAACGCGATTAATCTGTCTCTGTTTAACTGATTAGGTCTGGGACCAATCAGGGGGTGGCTGTTGTGAAGGGCCAGATTAAACCGAATATATATATTTATTTATATATATATATTTAATTGTATTTGTATATTCTCTAATATTCCCTGATATCCCTTGTATATTCCTTGTACAATATGCATTGAATATCCATTCTAGCCTACTGAACATCCCATAATAGTCTCCATTCTACTATTGGTCGAGACCTTGGTGCCAGGCTGCCATACCCCCCAGACCCAGTTCAAACGTACCGCTCAACATGTACGAACAAGTCCTAGTTCCGCGTAGGAATCTGGCTACCGCACCACTAATGGGACTATTTGTTCATAGTGCGTATATATACTGCGCTACTGAAGTAGGACTTCCTTTTCAGTCCAGTTTCTTACCCTCCAATAGAGTCACAGACGTAAAGCCTCCCCGCGACGCCACGTGTGGGAGTAAGGCCAAGTTCGCCTACCATCGGTATTGAGACATCGTGTATATTAATATTTGAATAGTCATATTTGGCACTATATCGTCGAGTTGGACGTAGTCTATTAAGCTAATAATAGTCTGTTAATATATAGTGCTTCGTACGGTGAGAATACTACCGTAGTCAGTACCCCATCGTTTCGGGCAGAGAACTGGCTGCTTATCCAGGGTGGTTGACCCCACGTGAAGCTGCACCCGAGGAGCCCCAGAGCCGACGAGCGAGTGGACCTGTATACCGGATTACTCTACCGACGACAGCCCGCCTTCCCAGGCACGGATTATGCTTTGTATACGTTGATTATTCCATGGATAAAGACCCCCGACACTGCCGTGTGTTGGAACCCCCCCCCCTGGAGAGGACGCAAGGTGAGGAGACGCTCGGCAAGACGAGGTCGCTTCACGTCTCTCCTCCGTGGACCGGAGGATGCCGGCCCACAAAGAGTCCACCTGCTTTCATCTGTGGTCCAAGGATCGCCGGCGCATTGAACGGCACTACAGTGGGTTCACCTGGGATACCCTTGGCCGGATGAGGCAGCCGGATTCTACCCCCCCCCCCTTTCCTACTCCTGTCGGCTTACAAGCGACCGGATTAACCCCCCCCTAGTGTATCCAGCCTATAATCATTAAAGTATCATTGCTGTTATTCCTTAAACTATTCCAGGTCGTATATGTACCACCTGCGCCTTCAGAGATTGGACATTCTCTATTGATATACCGACGAATACTCATGCCATAAAAGTGCATACTAATTCCCATTCATAAATGTGATTGATTTGATTAAGTGCTTGCTCTACACACCATCGCTGTGTAGAAATAAAGACCTATTTCTAATTCGTACATTTGTGTTGGATCCGTTTCATCTACGTGACAGTGTTCATCATAATATATTTATGCCGAGTACTGGGTGGCCGAATATTAAGTACAAAGGTAGTGGTAGTAAGTATCATATCTAGTAATACAGTCAGGGAATTGTACCCCTCAGTTACAGTTACAGTTGATATAATTGAATAGTTCAGCCTGCATTTGTTAGATGTGATACACTGGTTTTGTAAAACCACTGGCTGGCTGCTCTAATGCTGTGAGCATCATAGACTGTTGCTTTACCATACTTGATGGTACAGAAGCTGAAGCACTAGTTTAACAATTTACGTTATGTGCAGAGAAACAAGTTAAAAACAATTTATGCACTTTCAATAAAGCGTTTAAAAAAACTGTTGGGGGAACGACGACGACTTCGTAACCTAGTTACTTTCAAAGTAACTAAGTTACTCTGATAATCAAGTAATCAGTAAAGTAACTTAGATTACTTTTTAAAGGAGTAATCAGTAATCAGTAATCAGATTACTTTTACAAGTAATCTGTGGCATCACCATGCGAGACTAGGCGAGAGGCTCTCGTGAAATCGGAAGTGTCCGCCTTTTTAACTCCTCCCCCGGCTTCACTCGGCTACTCTCGTCTACTTTCGAGGCGAACCGAAATCCATCTCGAACACGCCTAGAGAGAGAGCACCATGTGACCTGAGAGAGCGAGCACCATGTGACCTGAGAGAGAGAGAGAGCACCATGTGACCTGAGAGAGAGAGAGAGAGCACCATGTGACCTGAGAGAGAAAGAGAGCACCATGTGACCTGAGAGAGAGAGAGACCACCATGTGACCTGAGAGAGAGAGAGAGAGAGAGAGAGAGAGAGAGAGAGAGAGAGAGAGAGCACCATGTGACCTGAGAGAGAAAGAGCACCATGTGACCTGAGAGAGAGAGAGAGAGAGAGCACCATGTGACATGAGAGAGCGAGAGAGAGCATAATGTGACCTGAGAGAGAGAGAGAGAGAGAGAGAGCACCATGTGACCTCAGAGAGAGAGAGCACCATGTGACCTGAGAGAGAGAGAGAGAGCACCATGTGACCTGAGAGAGAGAGCACCATGTGACCTGAGAGAGAGAGAGAGAGAGAGAGAGAGAGAGAGAGAGAGAGAGAGAGAGAGAGAGAGAGAGAGAGAGTGGACAGCTTTGAACGGCCTCTACTTGAAGGCGACAAGTGGGTCAATGGCAGTCTCACCCTCTCTCTCTCTCTCTCTCTCTCTCTCTCTCTCTCTCTCTCTCTCTCTCTCTCTCTCTCACACTCTCTCTCTCTCTCTTTTGCACTCTTCATTTCAAGATGCTACACGGTGAACTGTATTACCATAGCAACGCATACAGACATTACGAGATAATCAACATATTTTATGGAAGTGCTCTCTCTCTCTCTCCCTCTCTCTCTCTCTCTCTCTCTCTCTCTCTCTCTCTCTCTCTCTCTCTCTCTCTCTCTCTCTCTCTCTCTCTCTCTCTCTCTCTCTCTCTCTCTCTCTCTCTCTCGCCCTCATGTGAAATGGTGTGTGGTTGTGTTTGATGTCTATCCTCTCACAGTCTTTGGCCGGAATACTTCCCTATTGTTTGTTTTGGTTCATATGAACAAAAACAACAAGGGTTAATGGAGAACACCACACAGGGTTAAAGGAGAACACCACACAAGGGTTAAAGGAGAACACCACACCAGGGTTAAAAGAGAACGCCACACAGGGTTAAAGGAGAACACCACACAAGTGTTAAAAGAGAACACCACACAGGGTTAAAGGAGAACACCACACCAGGGTTAAAGGAGAACACCACACAGGGTTAAAGGAGAACACCACACAGGGTTAAAGTAGAACACCACACAAGGTTAAAGGAGAACACCACACAAGGTTAAAGGAGAACACCACACAAGGGTTAAAGGAGAACACCACACCGGGTTAAAAGAGAACACAAGGGTTAAAAGAGAACACCACACAAGGGTTAAAGGAGAACACCACACAAGGTTAAAAGAGAACACCACACAAGGTTAAAGGAGAACACCACACACGGTTAAAGGAGAACATCACACACGGTTAAAGGAGAACACCACACAAGGTTAAAGGAGAACACCACACAAGGGTTAAAGGAGAACACCACACAAGGGTTAAAGGAGAACACAAGGGTTAAAGGAGAACACCACACAAGGGTTAAAGGAGAACACCACACAAGGTTAAAGGAGAACACCACACAAGGTTAAAGGAGAACACCACACAATGGTTAAAGGAGAACACCACACATGGGTTAAAAGAGAACACAGGGGTTAAAGGAGAACACCACACAAGGGTTAAAGGAGAACACCACACAAGAGCTAAAGGAGAACACAAAGGTTAAAGGAGAACACCACACAAGGTTAAAGGAGAACACAAAGGTTAAAGGAGAACACCACACAAGGGTTAAAGGAGAACACCACACAATAGCTAAAGGAGAACACCACACAAGGGTTAAAGGAGAACACAAAGGTTAAAGGAGAACACCACACAAGGGTTAAAGGAGAACACAAAGGTTAAAGGAGAACACCACACAAGAGGTAAAGGAGAACACCACACAAGGGTTAAAGGAGAACACATGGGTTAAAGGAGAACACCACACAAGGGTTAAAGGAGAACACCACACAAGGGTTAAAGGAGAACACCACACAAGGGTTAAAGGAGAACACCACACAAGGTTAAAGGAGAACACCACACAAGGGTTAAAGGAGAACACAACACAAGGTTAAATGAGAACACCACACAAGGTTAAAGGAGAACACCACACATGGGTTAAAGGAGAACACCACACAAGGTTAAAGGATAACACCACACAAGGGTTAAAGGAGAACACAAAGGTTAAAGGAGAACACCACACAAGGGTTAAAGGAGAACACCACACAAGGGTTAAAGGAGAACACCACACAATAGCTAAAGGAGAACACCACACAGGGGTTAAAGGAGAACACAGGGGTTAAAGGAGAACACCACACAAGGGTTAAAGGAGAACACCACACAAGGGTTAAAGGAGAACACCACACAAGGTTAAAGGAGAACACCACACAAGGGTTAAAAGAGAACACCACACAAGGTTAAAGGAGAACACCACACAAGGGTTAAAGGAGAACACAAAGGTTAAAGGAGAACACCACACAAGGGTTAAAGGAGAACACAAAGGTTAAAGGAGAACACCACACAAGAGGTAAAGGAGAACACCACACAAGGGTTAAAGGAGAACACATGGGTTAAAGGAGAACACCACACAAGGGTTAAAGGAGAACACCACACAAGGGTTAAAGGAGAACACCACACAAGGGTTAAAGGAGAACACCACACAAGGTTAAAGGAGAACACCACACAAGGGTTAAAGGAGAACACAACACAAGGTTAAATGAGAACACCACACAAGGTTAAAGGAGAACACCACACATGGGTTAAAGGAGAACACCACACAAGGTTAAAGGATAACACCACACAAGGGTTAAAGGAGAACACAAAGGTTAAAGGAGAACACCACACAAGGGTTAAAGGAGAACACCACACAAGGGTTAAAGGAGAACACCACACAATAGCTAAAGGAGAACACCACACAGGGGTTAAAGGAGAACACAGGGGTTAAAGGAGAACACCACACAAGGGTTAAAGGAGAACACCACACAAGGTTAAAGGAGAACACCACACAAGGGTTAAAGGAGAACACCACACAAGGTTAAAGGAGAACACCACACAAGGGTTAAAGGAGAACACCACACACGGTTAAAGGAGAACACCACACAAGGTTAAAGGAGAACACCACACAAGGGTTAAAGGAGAACACCACAAAAGGGTTAAAGGAGAACACCACACAAGGTTAAAGGAGAACACGACACAAGGGTTAAAAGAGAACACCACACAAGGTTAAAGGAGAACACACAAGGGTTAAAGGAGAACACCCCACAAGGGTTAAAGGAGAACACATGGGTTAAAGGAGAACACCACACATGGGTTAAAGGAGAACACCACACAGGTTTAAAGGAGAACACCACACAAGGGTTAAAGGAGAACACCACACAATGTTAAAGGAGAACACAACCCAAGGTTAAATGAGAACACCACACAAGGTTAAAGGAGAACACCACACATGGGTTAAAGGAGAACACACAGGTTAAAAGGAGAACACCACACAGGGGTTAACGGAGAACACCACACAAGTTTAAAGGATAACACCACACAAGGGTTAAAGGAGAACACCACACAAGGGTTAAAGGAGAACACCACACAAGGTTAAAGGAGAACACCACACAAGGTTAAAGGAGAACACCACACAAGGGTTAAAGGAGAGCACCACACAAGGTTAAAGGAGAACACCACACAAGGGTTAAAGGAGAACACCACACAAGGGTTAAAGGAGAACACCACACATGGGTTAAAAGAGAACTCAGGGGTTAAAGGAGAACACCACACAAGGGTTAAAGGAGAACACCACACAATAGCTAAAGGAGAACACAAAGGTTAAAGGAGAACACCACACAAGGTTAAAGGAGAACACAAAGGTTAAAGGAGAACACCACACAAGGGTTAAAGGAGAACACCACACAATAGCTAAAGGAGAACACCACACAAGGGTTAAAGGAGAACACAAAGGTTAAAGGAGAACACCACACAAGGTTAAAGGAGAACACCACACAAGGGTTAAAGGGGAACACAAAGGTTAAAGGAGAACACCACACAAGGGTTAAAGGAGAACACAAAGGTTAAAGGAGAACACCACACAAGGGTTAAAGGAGAACACCACACAAGGGTTAAAGGAGAACACCACACAAGGGTTAAAGGAGAACACATGGGTTAAAGGAGAACACCACACAAGGGTTAAAGGAGAACACCACACAAGGGTTAAAGGAGAACACCACACAATGGTTAAAGGAGAACACCACACAAGGTTAAAGGAGAACACCACACAAGGTTAAATGAGAACACCACACAAGGTTAAAGGAGAACACCACACATGGGTTAAAGGAGAACACAAAGGTTAAAAGGAGAACACCACACAGGGGTTAAAGGAGAACACCACACAAGGTTAAAGGATAACACCACACAAGGGTTAAAGGAGAACACAAAGGTTAAAGGAGAACACCACACAAGGGTTAAAGGAGAACACCACACAATAGCTACAGGAGAACACCACACAGGGGTTAAAGGAGAACACAGGGGTTAAAGGAGAACACCACACAAGGTTAAAGGAGAACACCACACAACGGTTAAAGGAGAACACCACACAAGGTTAAAGGAGAACACCACACAAGGGTTAAAGGAGAACACCACACACGGTTAAAGGAGAACACCACACAAGGTTAAAGGAGAACACCACACAAGGGTTAAAGGAGAACACCACACAAGGGTTAAAGGAGAACACCACACAAGGTTAAAGGAGAACACCACACAATGGTTAAAAGAGAACACCACACAAGGTTAAAGGAGAACACAACACATGGGTTAAAGGAGAACACCACACAAGGGTTAAAGGAGAACACATGGGTTAAAGGAGAACACCACACAAGGGTTAAAGGAGAACACCACACAAGGGTTAAAGGAGAACACCACACAAGGGTTAAAGGAGAACACCACACATGGGTTAAAGGAGAACACCACACAAGGTTAAAGGATAACACCACACAAGGGTTAAAGGAGAACACAAAGGTTAAAGGAGAACACCACACAAGGGTTAAAGGAGAACACCACACAATAGCTAAAGGAGAACACCACACAGGGGTTAAAGGAGAACACAGGGGTTAAAGGAGAACACCACACAAGGTTAAAGGAGAACACCACACAAGGGTTAAAGGAGAACACCACACAAGGTTAAAGGAGAACACCACACAAGGGTTAAAGGAGAACACCACACAAGGTTAAAGGAGAACACCACACAAGGGTTAAAGGAGAACACCACACACGGTTAAAGGAGAACACCACACAAGGTTAAAGGAGAACACCACACAAGGGTTAAAGGAGAACACCACAAAAGGGTTAAAGGAGAACACCACACAAGGTTAAAGGAGAACACGACACAAGGGTTAAAAGAGAACACCACACAAGGTTAAAGGAGAACACACAAGGGTTAAAGGAGAACACCCCACAAGGGTTAAAGGAGAACACATGGGTTAAAGGAGAACACCACACATGGGTTAAAGGAGAACACCACACAGGTTTAAAGGAGAACACCACACAAGGGTTAAAGGAGAACACCACACAATGTTAAAGGAGAACACAACCCAAGGTTAAATGAGAACACCACACAAGGTTAAAGGAGAACACCACACATGGGTTAAAGGAGAACACACAGGTTAAAAGGAGAACACCACACAGGGGTTAAAGGAGAACACCACACAAGTTTAAAGGATAACACCACACAAGGGTTAAAGGAGAACACCACACAAGGGTTAAAGGAGAACACCACACAAGGTTAAAGGAGAACACCACACAAGGTTAAAGGAGAACACCACACAAGGGTTAAAGGAGAACACCACACAAGGTTAAAGGAGAACACCACACAAGGTTAAAGGAGAACACCACACATGGGTTAAAGGAGAACACAAAGGTTAAAAGGAGAACACCACACAGGGGTTAAAGGAGAACACCACACAAGGTTAAAGGATAACACCACACAAGGGTTAAAGGAGAACACAAAGGTTAAAGGAGAACACCACACAAGGGTTAAAGGAGAACACCACACAATAGCTACAGGAGAACACCACACATGGGTTAAAGGAGAACACAGGGGTTAAAGGAGAACACCACACAAGGTTAAAGGAGAACACCACACAACGGTTAAAGGAGAACACCACACAAGGTTAAAGGAGAACACCACACAAGGGTTAAAGGAGAACACCACACACGGTTAAAGGAGAACACCACACAAGGTTAAAGGAGAACACCACACAAGGGTTAAAGGAGAACACCACACAAGGGTTAAAGGAGAACACCACACAAGGTTAAAGGAGAACACCACACAATGGTTAAAAGAGAACACCACACAAGGTTAAAGGAGAACACAACACATGGGTTAAAGGAGAACACCACACAAGGGTTAAAGGAGAACACATGGGTTAAAGGAGAACACCACACAAGGGTTAAAGGAGAACACCACACAAGGGTTAAAGGAGAACACCACACAAGGGTTAAAGGAGAACACCACACATGGGTTAAAGGAGAACACCACACAAGGTTAAAGGATAACACCACACAAGGGTTAAAGGAGAACACAAAGGTTAAAGGAGAACACCACACAAGGGTTAAAGGAGAACACCACACAAGGGTTAAAGGAGAACACCACACAATAGCTAAAGGAGAACACCACACAGGGGTTAAAGGAGAACACAGGGGTTAAAGGAGAACACCACACAAGGTTAAAGGAGAACACCACACAAGGGTTAAAGGAGAACACCACACAAGGTTAAAGGAGAACACCACACAAGGGTTAAAGGAGAACACCACACAAGGTTAAAGGAGAACACCACACAAGGGTTAAAGGAGAACACCACACACGGTTAAAGGAGAACACCACACAAGGTTAAAGGAGAACACCACACAAGGGTTAAAGGAGAACACCACAAAAGGGTTAAAGGAGAACACCACACAAGGTTAAAGGAGAACACGACACAAGGGTTAAAAGAGAACACCACACAAGGTTAAAGGAGAGCACACAAGGGTTAAAGGAGAACACCCCACAAGGGTTAAAGGAGAACACATGGGTTAAAGGAGAACACCACACATGGGTTAAAGGAGAACACCACACAGGTTTAAAGGAGAACACCACACAAGGGTTAAAGGAGAACACCACACAATGTTAAAGGAGAACACAACCCAAGGTTAAATGAGAACACCACACAAGGTTAAAGGAGAACACCACACATGGGTTAAAGGAGAACACACAGGTTAAAAGGAGAACACCACACAGGGGTTAAAGGAGAACACCACACAAGTTTAAAGGATAACACCACACAAGGGTTAAAGGAGAACACCACACAAGGGTTAAAGGAGAACACCACACAAGGTTAAAGGAGAACACCACACAAGGTTAAAGGAGAACACCACACAAGGGTTAAAGGAGAACACCACACAAGGTTAAAGGAGAACACCACACAAGGGTTAAAGGAGAACACCACACAAGGGTTAAAGGAGAACACCACACATGGGTTAAAAGAGAACTCAGGGGTTAAAGGAGAACACCACACAAGGGTTAAAGGAGAACACCACACAAGAGCTAAAGGAGAACACAAAGGTTAAAGGAGAACACCACACAAGGTTAAAGGAGAACACAAAGGTTAAAGGAGAACACCACACAAGGGTTAAAGGAGAACACCACACAATAGCTAAAGGAGAACACCACACAAGGGTTAAAGGAGAACACAAATGTTAAAGGAGAACACCACACAAGGTTAAAGGAGAACACCACACAAGGGTTAAAGGGGAACACAAAGGTTAAAGGAGAACACCACACAAGGGTTAAAGGAGAACACAAAGGTTAAAGGAGAACACCACACAATGGTTAAAGGAGAACACCACACAAGGGTTAAAGGAGAACACCACACAAGGGTTAAAGGAGAACACATGGGTTAAAGGAGAACACCACACAAGGGTTAAAGGAGAACACCACACAAGGGTTAAAGGAGAACACCACACAATGGTTAAAGGAGAACACCACACAAGGTTAAAGGAGAACACCACACAAGGTTAAATGAGAACACCACACAAGGTTAAAGGAGAACACCACACATGGGTTAAAGGAGAACACAAAGGTTAAAAGGAGAACACCACACAGGGGTTAAAGGAGAACACCACACAAGGTTAAATGATAACACCACACAAGGGTTAAAGGAGAACACAAAGGTTAAAGGAGAACACCACACAAGGGTTAAAGGAGAACACCACACAATAGCTACAGGAGAACACCACACAGGGGTTAAAGGAGAACACAGGGGTTAAAGGAGAACACCACACAAGGTTAAAGGAGAACACCACACAACGGTTAAAGGAGAACACCACACAAGGTTAAAGGAGAACACCACACAAGGGTTAAAGGAGAACACCACACACGGTTAAAGGAGAACACCACACAAGGTTAAAGGAGAACACCACACAAGGGTTAAAGGAGAACACCACACAAGGGTTAAAGGAGAACACCACACAAGGTTAAAGGAGAACACCACACAATGGTTAAAAGAGAACACCACACAAGGTTAAAGGAGAACACAACACATGGGTTAAAGGAGAACACCACACAAGGGTTAAAGGAGAACACATGGGTTAAAGGAGAACACCACACAAGGGTTAAAGGAGAACACCACACAAGGGTTAAAGGAGAACACCACACAAGGGTTAAAGGAGAACACCACACAGGGTTAAAGGAGAAAACAACACAAGGTTAAATGAGAACACCACACAAGGTTAAAGGAGAACACCACACATGGGTTAAAGGAGAACACAAAGGTTAAAAGGAGAACACCACACAGGGGTTAAAGGAGAACACCACACAAGGTTAAAGGATAACACCACACAAGGGTTAAAGGAGAACACAAAGGTTAAAGGAGAACACCACACAAGGGTTAAAGGAGAACACCACACAAGGGTTAAAGGAGAACACATGGGTTAAAGGAGAACACCACACAAGGGTTAAAGGAGAACACCACACACGGGTTAAAGGAGAACACCACTCAAGGGTTAAAGGAGAACACCACACAAGGTTAAAGGAGAACACCACACACGGGTTAAAAGAGAACACCACACAAGGTTAAAGGAGAACACAACACAAGGGTTAAAGGAGAACACCACACAAGGGTTAAAGGAGAACACATGGGTTAAAGGAGAACACCACACAGGGTTAAAGGAGAACACCACACAAGGGTTAAAGGAGAACACCACACAAGGGTTAAATGAGAACACTACACAAGGGTTAAAGGAGAACACAGGGGTTAAAGGAGAACACCACACAAGGGTTAAAGGAGAACACCACACAAGGTTAAAGGAGAACACCACACAAGGGTTAAAGGAGAACACCACACACGGTTAAAGGAGAACACCACTGTTGAGCACCGGTCGTAAACCGAGGTCAGATTGATTATCCCATAACTCTTTAGTCCGAATCCCAGCTTCAAGCAGCGTCCCGCGAAGCGTGGGACATCTAGGACTCAATTTGTCTATAACGTTCAGGGCTTAAACTCAGCAGACCTCGGCTCACACACAGGAACCCCCCGTCCCCTCCAGTAATACAGTTGATTAAATGGAGTTGCGGGGTATATTTTTATTCTATTTGCACTGGGACGGACTCTCTTTAATTAGATGAGGTCCATTTCCCTTATCCGTTACACGTATTTATCACTGTATGGATTTACTTGATAATCCCATTATACAGAATACACCTTTAGTCCTTAATGCATAATCATAAAGCCACTTATTCTATTTTGGCGATTGTGGGGTCACGTGGCTGTGACTCTCCACACCCCCTCTGCCATCTCGGTACCTTGTTACCCTGGTAGCCGGCGGGAAGACTTGCATCTGTTGTTCCCTGGCTGGACGGCTCGACAGGATAGGGGTCACGTTGTTGCTTGGTATCCGGCGGGAAGACTTGCATCTGTTGTTCCCGGCCGATGCACCCAGGCTGTTGTCGTCTTGGTCATCTTGGTCACCTTGGTCATCTTGGTCACCTTGGTCATCTTGGTCATCTTGGTCATCTTGGGCACCTTGGTCATCTTGGTCACCTTGGTCATCTTGGGGTCGCCCCCTCTGACCTCTTGGACCTCTCCCATAGTTTGAGGTAGGTTGATTTGTCACTTCTCGGGCGACCCCCACGGATCCCCGAGAATTGTAGCAGCAGTCCTCTATTGAAGTGTGGTTGGCCTGGTCTTGTGACCCTGTCCGTAGGCCTCGCAGGACATCACAGATACAGTCCACAGAGGACTCATTTCTTTTCTCTCTTTCAGGTCCATTCAGGGCTCTCGTCGCCCTGTAACCTGGGTCCAGGCCGATGTCTCTCTGTCCGGTCTGGGAGGTCTAGGAGGTCTGGGAGGTCTGGGAGGTCTGGGAGGTCTGGGAGGTCTGGGAGGTCTAGATGAGGACCTTGAGGATGCTCTGGAGCTTGACCTATCCCGGTCTTCCTCCATTTCCGATTTCTGACCTGAGTCAGTATATTCCTTCTTGCCATTCGCTGCGTCGTCCGCTGACTCCGGGGGACCCCCCCCCCCTGTCTAAGAATGCGGCACTGGTTCAGGTTTTGTCCCTTTACCAGCGCACCTTTACCAGCGCAAATTGTTCACAGGCCTTTCGGACTGTTATCGCTCTTTGTTTGGCTTTATGTATGAGAATGTTGTTAGTTCTCAGGTATACCAACATCCTCCTACTTCCGGCATGTCCAAGGTTATCATATACCTGTCTGATCATGTGAGTAGCCTCGTCCTGTTAGCAATGGCTAGTTAGCCTGCTATTCGCTCCTGCTCGCAATGGCTATTTCAGCCTGCTATTCGCTCCTATTCGCAATGGCTATTCCAGCCTGCTATTCGCTCCTATTCGCAATGGCTATTTCAGCCTGCTCGCAATGGCTATTTCAGCCTGCTATTCGCAATGGCTATTTCAGCCTGCTATTCGCAATGGCTATTTCAGCCTGCTATTCGCAAAGTAGAGTTTTTTCTACTTAAGTTCTGACTTTAAGTAATCATTCAGTTACTTCAAGTCATGAGTAAACCTTTTTACCGTAATCACAAAAATATACTTTAAGCGTGATTCTTTCTTTAAGTAGAACCTTCTACGTTTTTGACTGTAAGAAAACATTACGTAACTTTTTAGTCATGAGTAAACCTTTTTACCGTAATCACAAAAATATACTTTAAGCGTGATTCTTTCTTTAAGTAGAACCTTCTACGTTTTTCACTGTAAGAAAACATTACGTAACTTTTTAGTCATGAGTAAACCTTTTTACCGTAATCACAAAAATATACTTTAAGCGTGATTCTTTCTTTAAGTAGAACCTTCTACGTTTTTGACTGTAAGAAAACATTACGTAACTTTTTAGTCATGAGTAAACCTTTTTACCGTAATCACAAAAATATACTTTAAGCGTGATTCTTTCTTTAAGTAGAACCTTCTACGTTTTTGACTGTAAGAAAACATTACGTAACTTTTTAGTCATGAGTAAACCTTTTTACCGTAATCACAAAAATATACTTTAAGCGTGATTCTTTCTTTAAGTAGAACCTTCTACGTTTTTGACTGTAAGAAAACATTACGTAACTTTTTAGTCATGAGTAAACCTTTTTACCGTAATCACAAAAATATACTTTAAGCGTGATTCTTTCTTTAAGTAGAACCTTCTACGTTTTTGACTGTAAGAAAACATTACGTAACTTTTTAGTCATGAGTAAACCTTTTTACCGTAATCACAAAAATATACTTTAAGCGTGATTCTTTCTTTAAGTAGAACCTTCTACGTTTTTGACTGTAAGAAAACATTACGTAACTTTTTAGTCATGAGTAAACCTTTTTACCGTAATCACAAAAATATACTTTAAGCGTGATTCTTTCTTTAAGTAGAACCTTCTACGTTTTTGACTGTAAGAAAACATTACGTAACTTTTTAGTCATGAGTAAACCTTTTTACCGTAATCACAAAAATATACTTTAAGCGTGATTCTTTCTTTAAGTAGAACCTTCTACGTTTTTGACTGTAAGAAAACATTACGTAACTTTTTAGTCATGAGTAAACCTTTTTACCGTAATCACAAAAATATACTTTAAGCGTGATTCTTTCTTTAAGTAGAACCTTCTACGTTTTGTTTTTTTCAAATTTGTAATTAATTCTACTCCAGAGGCACCTGACAGCAGTCATTTCGGTTCATATTCTTTCGGCTTTTGATACCTATTTAAATAGTATAAAGCCCAACTCACTTGAACTTATGTTCTTAGCCCCGGAACCTCCAATCCGTTTTGACAGACCTATAGACCAGTGACTTGGCCGCCCAAGCACCACAGCGTCCTGTATGCTGAGGCTTCCAAGTCCCCACAAATCTGATAGGCCCGTCGGATACAGAGACCCTGATGCTCGCTCTGTCCCCCCGCGTCAAGGTGCTAAGCTTGATGAGAGTTTGCAGAGTCTCAATTTTTTACCCATAGGCGCCGGTGAGTGTACATCTCATGCAGCTGATATGGCTGGTAGGGTGCTAACCCACCAAATGGTTGCTGTCAGGAAATCCCTTCCGAATGAAATAGATTACAAATTCACTTTACTTTACTCTGGGTTTAGAGCAAGGACGGACATCTTTACATATTATACTTAGAATATACACAAAATGCATGTAGTATTCTATGTCATGTTTCTTCCTAAATGACAATAACACTTTATATTATTCCTCTTGACAGATGAGCTGTATGTCAAGTGCAGCTTGCACTTGCTTGAGTCACTTGTGTCAGGGCCCCAGAGGGTAAGGATACTATTGATTCTCCTTCCGGGCTTTGAATTCCTCCCTTGTTGTCCTCACCTCTGCTTGCTGTTCTGGGGTTAGTGCGGCCCACTCGTCTGGAGGTAGGTATATGTAATTCTTCTTCCGGGATCTAAATTCCTCCCTTGTTGTCCTCACCTCTGCTTGCTGTTCTGGGGTTAGTGCGGCCCACTCGTCTGCAGGTAGGTATTGGTACTTCCTTTTCCCTGTTCTGTCCTTGGTTGTTTTCGGGGGGAACTCCTGGGAGGCCCCCCTTTTGTCAGATAGCATTTTGGCTTGGTCATACAGCATACATTCGATACGTAACTGGTCTTGTGACCATGCTGCGCATCGGGCTGCCAGTGGGTTACCCCCTGGGACTCCTCTGAATAGCTTTTCAAGCAGTAAGCATGATCCTTGCATAGGTGTTCCATTCATGACTGATCCTGCTGCATCATTGAGAGACATGCTCCCGCCTCGCACCTGTGGGATTAGTTTCTCCACCATCTTATGCCCTGGATCTTGACCGGGGGTCCTTACTTCTCTTTCCATCAGTTGGTCCATTGAGGCCCTTTCGGGGATCTCTAGTCCTTTGAGATGTCTCAACATGCGAGCTAGCGTCTTGTGTGCTTGTATCTCCTGAGCGAGCATCTGCTGCGCCAGCTTCTCATGAGCTAGCACCTGCTGCACCAGTTTCTTCTGAGCTACCCGTGCCAACTTCTCCTGAGCTAGCATCTGCCGCGCCAGCCTCTCCTGAGCTACCCGTGCCAGCTTCTCCTGGGCTAGCTTCTCTTGTGCTAGCTCCTCCTGAGCTAGCTTCTCTTGTGCTAGCTCCTCCTGAGCTAGCTTCTCTTGTGCTAGCTCCTCCTGAGCTAGCTTCTGGCGTGCCAGCTCCTCCCGAGCTAGCATCTCCTGGGCTAGCTCCTCCTGAGCTAGCTTCTCTCGTGCTAGCTCCTCCTGAGCTAGCTTCTCTTGGGCTAGCTCCTCCTGAGCTAGCTTCTCTCGTGCTAGCTCCTCCTGAGCTAGCTTCTCTTGTGCTAGCTCCTCCTGAGCTAGCTTTGGGCGTGCCAGCTCCTCCTGAGCTAGCTTCTCTCGTGCTAGCTCCTCCTGAGCTAGCTTTGGGCGTGCCAGCTCCTCCTGAGCTAGCTTCTCTCGTGCTAGCTCCTCCTGAGCTAGCTTTGGGCGTGCCAGCTCCTCCTGAGCTAGCTTCTCTCGTGCTAGCTCCTCCTGAGCTAGCTTTGGGCGTGCCAGCTCCTCCTGAGCTAGCTTCTCTCGTGCTAGCTCCTCCTGAGCTAGCTTTGGGCATGCCAGCTCCTCCTGAGCTAGCATCTCCTGGGCTAGCTCCTCCTGAGCTAGCGTTGGCTTGTTAGCCGATGGTGAGCTAGTTAGCTTGCAGTCCTGTGAACGGTCGTTTTGACTTCGCTTCACATCCAGTCTCCCCACCTTACACACAGTGTCTCTGGGCTAGGGAGCCCTCGCTTTTCTGTGAACGGTCGTTTTGACTTCGCTTCACATCCAGTCTCCCCACCTTACAAACAGTGTCTCTGGGCTAGGGAGCCCTCGCTTTTCTGTGAACGGTCGTTTTGACTTCGCTTCACATCCAGTCTCCCCACCTTACAAACAGTGTCTCTGGGCTAGGGAGCCCTCGCTTTTCCGTGAACGGTCGTTTTGACTTCGCTTCACATCCAGTCTCCCCACCTTACAAACAGTGTCTCTGGGCTAGGGAGCCCTCGCTTTTCTGTGAACGGTCGTTTTGACTTCGCTTCACATCCAGTCTCCCCACCTTACAAACAGTGTCTCTGGGCTAGGGAGCCCTCGCTTTTCTGTGAACGGTCGTTTTGACTTCGCTTCACATCCAGTCTCCCCTCCTTACAAACAGTGTCTCTGGGCTAGGGAGCCCTCGCCTTGGGTAGGGCCAGTTCTCTTCCTGTGGGCAAAGCACGAAATTATGTTGCACTTGTAACTCCCCCCAGAGCTCTATAAACATTATGTTACCCTTTAGTTGTGAGTAAACGTTGCTTTAATCACCAAGATAGAGCTTTCTATTCATTTGTGATATCCCCGAGTAGAGCCTACCACTCGAGTCGCCAGTAGAGCTTTCTACTTTAATTTTAGCCAAATCTGTGATTTAATTTTACTCCAGAGGCTTTTGACAGTAGTCCTGTCTTCTTCGGCCGTTTAGCACCTATTTTGGTTAGTATAAATGCACATCGCCAGGGACGCCATGTTGAGCACCGGTCGTAAACCGAGGTCAGATTGATTATCCCATAACTCTTTAGTCCGAATCCCAGCTTCAAGCAGCGTCCCGCGAAGCGTGGGACATCTAGGACTCAATTTGTCTATAACGTTCAGGGCTTAAACTCAGCAGACCTCGGCTCACACACAGGAACCCCCCGTCCCCTCCAGTAATACAGTTGATTAAATGGAGTTGCGGGGTATATTTTTATTCTATTTGCACTGGGACGGACTCTCTTTAATTAGATGAGGTCCATTTCCCTTATCCGTTACACGTATTTATCACTGTATGGATTTACTTGATAATCCCATTATACAGAATACACCTTTAGTCCTTAATGCATAATCATAAAGCCACTTATTCTATTTTGCATTAATACATAATCATATGTCTCCTATTACTCTACTTGATAAAGCCTATAGTTATAGTTATATCCCCATTATACCTAGGGATAAAGCCACTTACACATATTATCATTAATCAAAAATGCAACAGGGTGAAGTTACAAATGCAGAACACATTTCAATGCTTACCCGGCCGTCTGAGAGTGAAGAAAAGATACAAAGGATATTTATAAAGAGGTAATTTTAATTAGAAAAAGCTAGTTACAAAAAGATACTGAAGTGGAAAGCACCCAATTCAGTTTAAAATAAGCACAGAACAAAACATCTCATCTCTGCACGGCTTGTGCCCCGTGTCTGGCAGCATTCTTCTCATCTCTCAAAAAAGTCAGTAGGCACCATTCTTCTTCTCTCTCCAGCTCCGTGTAAAAACCCACTCTTGAAAGGGCAACCGTCCCTTTTATATCCATCTTACAATATTTCCGATTGGTCTAAACACAGTCAAGTCACAGGCTGTCACTTTTGTTTAGCAAACCAGAGTACAATACGTAATTCGTATGAGCTCCTCCTTCTTGGTACTAACGTTACTTCTCGTTACCTAGTGGTTTTTAAGTAACAGAAAGTCCCTTATCCCTTCAGAACAGACAACTGCTTTGTCTGTGGGGATCACGTGACATGGTACCGGGCACGAAGCCATCCCTAGGATTTCTTATCAAGCTTCCTAAAAGATCTCCTCCAGAAAGCAGTTTTTACCCATCATTCTTTTAGTATTATTCTCTAATGACAGTTAATTCCTATTAATTATAAGCATGCCATTTATGAAAACTTTTACTGTACACATTAAACATTTAATTGTTATATAGTTTCTTTTTTAAGATCTCCCTCTATAGATTCAAGACTCCCTGGTTTTCAACCAGCAACCCTTCCCGTCTGAAAGGGTTAACATTACACAGCTCTTTCTCCTCTGTCTCTGTCTCTCTCCTCTCCAGAGGCCCACATTCCGCTGGTTCACTCCCTTTTCACAGCTTTTCACAGACAGGCCCCTTCTATGAAGACATGTAAAGGCTCAGTTCCATTTTTCTATAAGTAGAGCCATCATAGAGCTGTCTTTCCAGAGTTCAGTTTAAAGATTTATACTGGTCATATAGGAACGACCCAGGATGTCATTGTCAAAAAGTGTCACTTGTTCTGTGGCACTTCTCACCCACTCTGTCATTCTGGGCGGTCATTGTCCATCATCAACTGAATAATGAAGCATATAATTACATGTGAAAAATAGGTATATACGGCTATATTGGAACGACTCAGGATGTCATTGTCAAAAAGTGTCACTTGTTCTGTGGCACTTCTCACCCACTCTGTCATTCTGGGCGGTCATTTTCCATTGTCTTAATAGCGTCTGTACTGGGGGACGAGATGGCGATTGTGGGGTCACGTGGCTGTGACTCTCCACAACCACACAAGGTTAAAGGAGAACACCACACAAGGGTTAAAGGAGAACACCACACAAGGTTAAAGGAGAACACCACACAAGGTTAAAGGAGAACACCACACAAGGGTTAAAGGAGAACACCACACAAGGTTAAAGGAGAACACCACACAAGGGTTAAAGGAGAACACCACACAAGGGTTAAAGGAGAACACCACACATGGGTTAAAAGAGAACTCAGGGGTTAAAGGAGAACACCACACAAGGGTTAAATGAGAACACCACACAAGAGCTAAAGGAGAACACAAAGGTTAAAGGAGAACACCACACAAGGTTAAAGGAGAACACAAAGGTTAAAGGAGAACACCACACAAGGGTTAAAGGAGAACACCACACAATAGCTAAAGGAGAACACCACACAAGGGTTAAAGGAGAACACAAAGGTTAAAGGAGAACACCACACAAGGGTTAAAGGAGAACACCACACAAGGGTTAAAGGATAACACCACACAAGGATAAAGGAGAATACCACACAAGGGTTAAAAGAGAACACCACACAAGGTTAAAGGAGAAGACCACACAAGGGTTAAAGGAGAACACCACACAAGGGTTAAAGGAGAACACATGGGTTAAAGGAGAACACCACACAAGGGTTAAAGGAGAACACCACACAAGGTTAAAGGAGAACACCACACAATGGTTAAAGGAGAACACAAAGGTTAAAGGAGAACACCACACAAGGGTTAAAGGAGAACACCACACAAGGGTTAAAGGAGAACACCACACAAGGGTTAAAGGAGAACACCATACAAGGTTAAAGGAGAACACCACACAAGGTTAAAGGAGAACACCACACAAGGGTTAAAGGAGAACACCACACAAGGGTTAAAGGAGAACACCACACAAGGTTAAAGGAGAACACCACACAAGGGTTAAAGGAGAACACCACACAAGGTTAAAGGAGAACACCACACAGGGGTTAAAGGAGAACACCTTACAAAGGGTTAAAGGAGAACACCACACATGGGTTAAAGGAGAACACAAAGGTTAAAAGGAGAACACCACACAGGGGTTAAAGGAGAACACCACACAAGGTTAAAGGATAACACCACACAAGGGTTAAAGGAGAACACAAAGGTTAAAGGAGAACACCACACAATGGTTAAAGGAGAACACCACACAATAGCTAAAGGAGAACACCACACAAGGGTTAAAGGAGAACACCACACAAGGGTTAAAGGAGAACACCCAACAAGGTTAAAGGAGAACACCACACAAGGGTTAAAGGAGAACACCACACAAGGTTAAGGGAGAACACCACACAAGGGTTAAATGAGAACACCACACACAGGTTAAAGGAGAACACCACACAAGGGTTAAAGGAGAACACAAAGGTTAAAGGAGAACACCACACAGGGTTAAAGGAGAACACCACACAATAGCTAAAGGAGAACACCACACAGGGTTAAAGGAGAACACCACACAAGGTTAAAGGAGAACACCACACAAGAGTTAAAGGAGAACACCACACAAGGTTAAAGGAGAACACCACACAGGTTAAAGGAGAACACCACACAAGGTTAAAGGAGAACACCACACAAGGGTTAAAGGAGAACACCAGACAAGGGTTAAAGGAGAACACCACACAAGGGTTACAAGAGAACACCACACAAGGGTTAAAGGAGAACACCACACAAGGGTTAAAAGAGAACACCACACAAGGGTTAAAAGAGAACACCACACAAGGGTTAAAGGATAACACCACACAAGGTTAAAGGAGAACACCACACAAGGGTTAAAGGAGAACACCACATAAGGTTAAAGGAGAACACCACACAAGGGTTAAAGGAGAACACCACACAGGGTTAAAGGAGACCACCACACAAGGTTAAAGGAGAACACCACACATGGGTTAAAGGAGAACACCACACAAGGGTTAAAGGAGAACACCACACAAGGTTAAAGGAGAACACCACACAAGGTTAAAGGAGAACACCACACAAGGGTTAAAGGAGAACACCAAACAAGGGTTAAAGGAGAACACAAGGGTTAAAGGAGAACACCACACAAGGGTTAAAGGAGAACACAAGGGTTAAAAGAGAACACCACACAAGGGTAAATGAGAACACCACACAAGGTTAAAGGAGAACACCACACAAGGTTAAAGGAGAACACCACACAAGGGTTAAAGGAGAACACCAAACAAGGGTTAAAGGAGAACACAAGGGTTAAAGGAGAACACCACACAAGGGTTAAAGGAGAACACAAGGGTTAAAAGAGAACACCACACAAGGGTAAATGAGAACACCACACAAGGGTTAAAGGAGAACACCACACAAGGGTTAAAGGAGAACACCACACAAGGGTTAAAGGAGAATACCACACAAGGTTAAAGGAGAACACCACACAAGGGTTAAAGGAGAACACCACACAGGGTTAAAGGGGAACACCACACAAGGGTTAAAGGAGAATACCACACAAGGTTAAAGGGGAACACCACACAAGGGTTAAAGGAGAATACCACACAAGGTTAAAGGGGAACACCACACAAGGGTTAAAGGAGAACACCACACAAGGGTTAAAGGAGAACACCACACAAGGGTTAAAGGGGAACACCACATAAGGGTTAAACGAGAACACCACAGAAGGGTTAAAGGAGAACACAAAGGTTAAAGGAGAACACCACACAAGGGTTAAAGGAGAACACCACACAATAGCTAAAGGAGAACACCACACAAGGGTTAAAGGAGAACACCACACAAGGGTTAAAGGAGAACACCACACAAGGGTTAAAGGAGAACACCACACAAGGTTAAAGGAGAACACCACACAAGGGTTAAAGGATAACACCACACAGGGTTAAAGGAGAACACCACTCAAGGGTTAAAGGAGAACACCACACAGGGTTAAAGGAGAACACCACACAAGGGTTAAAGGAGAACACCACACAACGGTTAAAGGAGAACACCACACAAGGTTAAAGGAGAACACCACACAAGGTTAAAGGAGAACACCACACATGGGTTAAAGGAGAACACAAAGGTTAAAGGAGAACACCACACAAGGGTTAAAGGAGAACACCACACAGGGTTAAAGGAGAACACCAGACAGGGCTCAGGCACGTATAGGCTATCAATTCGGGGGAATGCTTCACAATAAAAAGTTTGGGAACCACCACTGATACACAGTAGGTGATACTTTCAGTAAACTTTGCCCCACATTTCGTTTTGAACTGCGTCTGGTTTCGACAGCGGCTACGCGCCCGACCCCTCATACACAGAGATCAGTGGTGGTGTTGTTGTGGAGCACCGCAGGCTGTCTTCTCCGGCGTTATTAGCAGTCGACTTCCCAAGTGGTGGTTTGGTTTCTCTCTGATCCGGGAAGGGTAGCAGCTCTCTCCAGCCTCCGCTCTCCCTGTAAACGTAGACATACACTACTCTCTCCGTTAAAAACCGTGAATGAAATCTACTGTAAGTACAGTTACTTGTTTATAATGTTGATTTCTCTGCCTTTTTTCATCAGATTGCAACGCGTTTTCTTTTGCTTGACATTCACAGAAAGGTAGAGAAACTATAACTGCGTTCTAATTTATGCCAAAAACTTTCAGGTTTGTGGGAGATAATCCCAGAAAATAAGATAAATAAAAAAGTAAATCCACAAGTCATATGATTGACAGGAGCTGGATTGAGCTGTCGTTTTCCGAAATTCCAAAGCCCATCGAAAGCCCTGGGTCAAACAAAATGGTGGTGCGCATTTCCTAGCGTCAATATCCGCCTGTTTCCGACTAGATTTCCAAAACTCATATTTCACTAATAACACTTTAACCTATCGGTAAACAAACGTATTGCTGAAAATATACACATTGACTGCTGTTTTGACATGGTTAGGGTCTTTACTCTGCAACATTAATTCATACAGTCTGTAGAGATGGATGGATTTATGGCGTGATGTCATTGGGCTTAACACATTGACAACCACGGTTTGCAGTGTAATATGGTTCTAGACGACCAGGGTTTGTCAACAAACCGATGTACTTTTGGATAGCTATATATATACTTTATAGTATTGCTATCTGTCCATTCTCATTGTCACTTGAGTGCATCAACCGTGCCTTCATAATGGCTTAAAGAAAATAAAAATCTTGGTTGTCATTTTATAGCGTCGTGAATATAAGCTTTATCGCAGTTTTCGTCTCGTCTTTTTTCTGGGAAGTTATTTATTGGGCTAAAGGCCAGTCACGTTATATCGAACGCCATTTCTGTTGTATATATACGAATGAAATAAAACAAACTGCTTCGCATCCGGACTATTACAGAGCATCTATGGATAAAATGGGGGCGGCGGGGGACGCCGATTAGTATTATTGATTAGCAATACAGTGTGCGTTCAAGTAGCCACATTCAATGATCGATCGCTTGCGTTGTACAACAATATCCAATCCGGCTGTAATTTGGGGGAAGTGTCTCCTACCGTCAGCCCATGTGATCGCCGGCAGCATTTCCCCATTATTCATCGGCATCTGGTAGATCGATATGTCCATTGGCTGATCATAAATCCCATTATTCCAGGCTGAAATCTGCGTTCCAAAACTCTATGATACTGCAGTGGAGCGATGGCGCCCCTAAGAGGATCTGGCCGGTATTGCATGTTGCGGAAATCAAATATGCGGGTATATGGAATAAAACAATAACAACTCGCCACGAGTTAACTCGTGGCTCTGATCCACAACGGGTGGAATCGAAACACGAGTTAACTCATGGACGGTCCTTAATGTGTTAAGAGGTTAGGGAACATTTTGTAAAATAGAATGTAAATGTACCCAATTGTAGCCAAAAGGCTAGTTTACATTGGCAGTCCCCCTGCCAGAAACAATGGGCTAGTACCTAGAACAAAAAAAGAAAAAGAAAGAAAGTACAAACACATTAGCAATAACATACATCATTTAACCCTTGCAATATACACAGTTCAAACCCCACATAGTATACACATCAGTGTTCACATCTTTGATTATGTATCAACCAATTCCTAAGATTAAACTTCAAGGCGTTGAATGAAATGGACTCTCTAATGTTCTGTGGGACTTTATTCCACTCAGGCGCTGTTTTATAAGAGAAAACTTATAAACAAATACGCTCTTTCTAAACGGGATTTTGCAGTCTCCTCTGTACGTACAACGTAGGTAATGCAAGAACATCGCTGGTTAATAATAAATAGTAGCACATTATTCGAGAATCATTCTAACAAAATCAGAGCCTTTGGCTGCCTTCCCACTGTAAATCACATGTTAAATCACACCGTGAATCACATTGTAAATCACAGAATCAAGCAAAAAATTAAATCTGTTCAGGAATCTCCTCGTTTGGACTGTGTTGGGGGGGGCAGACAATAGCCATTATTATTTCTTAGTAATTCGATATTTATCATTATCTATAACTTCAGGTGTTAGTGGCTCAGGAAGTACCGTCTGGTGATCTGAAGGTTGCTGGTTCTAATCTCAGCTCCTCCAGTGGCGTGCTGAAGTTCATTCCAGTGTCAAACTCAATTAGCAAGGGGGGCCGAAATTAAAAACACATATTGACCAGCCACATAATAATACTTAAAAAGGTGCATTTTCCTGAGGTCACTAGCTTAATTGGTAATTTGTGGCAAACGTCGTCTACCTTCGTACCCATGGTTTTCCCCACAACGAAAGGGTAGCGAGAGGCAGTAGAGAGGGGGTCACGTTCGAGCGAGAGGTATGGGAGCTTTTCCAAGTTGGGAGTTTCATACTCAAATGGATAACGCACTCTAGAGAGAGAGTATGAGAGAGAGAGAGAGAGAGAGAGGAGAGAGAGAGAGAGAGAGAGAGAGAGAGAGAGAGAGAGAGAGAGAGAGAGGAGAGAGAGAGAGAGAGAGAGAGAGAGAGAGAGAGAGAGAGAGAGAGAGAGAGAGAGAGAGAGAGAGAGAGAGAGAGAGAGAGAGACAGAGAGAGAGAGAGAGAGAGAGAGAGAGAGAGAGAGAGAGAGAGAGAGAGAGAGAGAGAGAGAGAGAGAAATAGGGGGGGAGCGATATGTAAAAGAGACAAGATCAACCATACAGTCATGTTATGGCCCAAGGCAAAGAGCTACAGATGTAACAAAAGATGGAGCGGGGATTGTCAAGAGGCATGGATATAATGATAGCTTTGCATGCGGGTACAAGGCAAACATCAAGGCCCGGGCGCGGAGCAGGACTTTAAAGGCGGTGGCGAGAGAGAGGAGGGAGTATGGGAGAGGGGGAGGGGGGCTGGTGGTATGGGAGCGAAGATGGCCCCAACATGGCCCCTGGTGACCCACCACGTCCCCACCAGGGCAGGTAACCGGGGGAACAAAGAAAATTGGACTGCTGCAATATATGGAGCCACTGTCAAGGGCTCCCTTTTGTTTTCTTTCTTTGAGAGGTCTTCACATTGACACGTTTTTTGTTTGTTTGATCGTCCGCCTTCCTTCCAGAGTGTAACTCTTCATTATTTGACATGACTTCTGCGAAACACTTGCTGCTGCCGCCAAATGTTTTTCTTTCCCGCACGCCACCAGCGGTCATTTTTCATGGCACCAAGTGCTTGAATCTGACCATCTGAAGTTATTAAGCATTTGTCATCATAGTGAGACACTGTAAATTACCAACAGTGGCTGCTTTTCATACACATAATTTAACGTGGGGGGGTAGCATGTGCTTCCATGACAAACAGCCTCCATGTCCCAACACAATAGGGTCCAGTTCTGGCCCACCGCTGTGAGACACCGGCTCTGGGGGCCTCGACCGGGCCTCTGAGGAACGGGTGGACGAGGAGACGCGAAGGTCTGGGTGAGACTCGGAACCCCCCCCCCCCTCCCTGAAAACCACAATGGAGGTGACAAAGGCAGTCATCCCACCACCACCGCTAAGCCCCTCCCTGTACCCCCGCCCGCCCGCCCGCCCCTCCTCTTGCCTTGAAAAGGGGGGATGAAGGCCGGCCACCGGGAGGGGCTCCTCCTCCGCTGCTCCCAGTGGGGGGGGGGGGGGGGGGGGGAGTGTGGCGCCCCGCAGGCCAGCGGTTGATCTGGCTGACGGTGGTGACTTGGCCTTCGTGCGCTAGATGAGGCCCCGGCGAAGGGCCCTGACGAGACGGGCTCCGGTCGACAGGGACCGGCTTACACATGTCTCGTTCAAAGGTTAAGCACGCTATTAGAGATGTTCCTAGGCTGCCTGCCTGGCTGGCGGGCGGGCCCTCCTGGCCCCTGGCCTCGTGTCATCATTACACCACAGCTGTCTGTCTGACTGGCGCACGCTCGTGAATCTTTGAGGATCTCACTTCAGCCAGAGGTTCTAAAAGGGTGCGACGCACCACATGATGATCCGAGAAGGTCGAGTCCACTTTATAGAGATGATGTATACTGAAAAAGAAGACTTTATCATCAGATATCATTCATTCCTTGAAAAAAATCATGTGCTTCAGCGCACGGTGACTCCGACTGACCTCACACACGTCGTGGGCTTTACAATTCCGGGGTCAATTCCCCCACAAAAACAAAAACCTCTATCCCTAGACACGTCACAATTGATTGATTGATTGATTGATTGGAAACTTTATTAGCAGATTGCAGAATGGGTACAATACAGAGAAAGACTTTCATCTTGTTTACATGAGGGTCCCCCATTTTCAATTCATAATGACATTTATGACATACGCAACATACAGATATACAGATATATATCATGACATTTATGACATACAGTGTCACAGTGATACATTTGTGACATACAAGATATGCAAATATACAGTAGCCTACTGTTAAACAGAGATCCTAACAGATAATATATACATATGAGGGGGAGGAAACTGTACATTAGGAGGGGGTGGGTGGGTGGGAGCGGGGGGTTTGGACATTTACGGGGGCCAGTTTCGAATTGCAGCCTCCCGTAGGTGCTTCTTGAGAGTGGTTTTGAAGGTGGGTAGGGATTACATTTCTTTTACGGCTGTGGGTAGGGCACGACGCAGTAGAACCCCTGGGAAGGCTATCAATCTCCCGAGGTAAAACAAATCGCATTTTGCAAGATGGCCGCCATGTGGCAACGTCGATCTCCGTTGGCCAGCAGCGCGGGTGAGTCATCTAGTCTTTATATATATCTATGGTTGAAACTGGACCCTAAAAGCCAAACTGTTCATTGGGAGGAGCACAGCGTACTCTCCCAGCTGTCCTGCTGCCAGGTGGTGCAGCCATTTGTTTTTTTATTTATCACCTATTCCAGAGAGATATTATTTGTCCCTGAATAATGTCGAATACCAATAGTGCTGTATATACTGTATATATATATATATATATATATATATATATATATATATATATATATATATATATATATATATATATATATACATTTGTATATTTATATTTACTGCATATATATTTTTTGTAAATATGTCACTATGGCTATAACATAACATAATATGTACCTTTGTCCTATGGTCGATTAGTAGTTTATTTAGATTCAATTCAAATGTATTGTCATCATACAGTAGGCAATGAAAATAAATGTGGCATCCAACCAGAGTGCAAATGTAAGAGTAATGTGCAATAGTAATATGGAATGTACAGGTGATTAAACTGGATATAAAATATATAAATTAGTACTAGTGAGTTTAGTACTAATCAGATATATCTGTAAATATAGGGCTGTCAAAATTAATGCTTTAACTTTGGAGATGAATGAAAATTATTTAAAGCATTCAAATTAATTAAACTAGATTAATCTATGGAGTGAAAAATCTTCAATTTTAGCGCTGCGGATATAAGAAAGAGGTCTAGCTGAGTCAATGTTGATGGTTTTGTTGAACATTTGTATTTCACAGGAGAGAAACTGTATTCAAAGAAAGCTATTAAAATAGTATTTTAATCTAAATATACTTTCTTTATGTTGATTTTACATTAATTCCATGATTTTACTCAAGTAAATATCTGTTACAAGCTTCGGTCTTAAGTAGAACAATGCTATTTTTAATCTAGATTAATCTAGATTAATTACAGAAAATTATGAGATTAATTATTAAATTTTGTTTTATCTATTGACAGCACTAATATATATATATCTGTCTGTACATACCTGCATATGATACTTTTTACATATCTGTATCTATACTTTATCTATATCTGTACATATCTGTAGATACTTTATCTATCTGTACATATCCCTTGCCTACTCTTACTAATTATACCGCTGGCCATTATGACTTACTACCATGTCTTTATACCTGTTTTCTCAGGTCAGTGAATACCACGAGTCCACGACCACAACACCAGAGGGAGTTCCACAAATCATGTTAAACCCAGATTCGGCTCAAACAAGGGACTAAACACGTTTAGTTTATTATTATGCCACATCAATGTGGAACGCCCTACCCACAGCTGTAAAAGAATGTGAATCACTACCCACTTTCAAAACCACTCTCAAAGAGCACCTACGGGAGGCTGCAATTAGAAACTGGCCGCTGTAAACATCCAACCCCCCCCCCTTCAATGTACAGTTTCTTCCCCCTCAAATGTATATGTTCTCTTTTAGAAACTCTAGATCCACAAAGAATGGATTGCACGGAGCAAGTTGCACCCTTACTTAAAATTCATTATGAATTGAAAATGGGGGACCCTGATGTGGTACTTTAGTCTCAAAAAATTGTATCTACCTACCTCAGTTGTAAAAAAAGAAAAAAATCCAAACTTAATATTTAATAAATAAATAATGTATTATTATTACTTTATTATTATTTACATCTTACTAATGTAAAGTATTTTACAACTGATTAAACAAACAAACAATCTAGCAGCAATGAACTACTCTGCTGCTGATTGAGTATTCTAGCAGTTCTTTTTGCTCCACCCCCGCTTGGAGAAGACCCACTCTGCTGCGGTGTGTGTGTGTGGCTTGTTTACCGACGTCACATCCTCTACTCTTCTGTCCCGAGTTGTGCCGGCTTGCACTGTAGCCCTAGGAGCTAACGTTATGTCCGACGGTTAGCTTAGTTAACGTCAGCTTAAGAACGTTAAACGGGTTACAAATTATGTGAAACTATGGAAGGGGTAAGCCGACCGCTAAAAATAAAACCCACCGTGGCAGCGCGAGCACATAGCAAAAGAACGTTTGGAGATACAGTAGTGGTGTTTCAAGAGACTGGCTACGCTACAGTAATATGATGCTGGGCTGTAGTGATCAGTTGTTCCGTGTGGCGCAAGTATGTAAAAAAGAAAAACAGAAACAACACGTTTGTCATCTGTAGTAAATAAATTAAGCTGGAATCCATTCGTGACCATAAACAGAGCCAGTGTCCCATTGTGTCCCGGATTCAATCTCCTCTCCTCTAAAGACGCTCCGTGGCTAGGCTAACAGCCATGTCAGACAGAGCAGATGTGGAAACTGAGCTACACTTTCTAACAACCTGCCCACTACCAAGATAGATATCAGAGACATATACTCCCCAGTCCCCATGAATTGCAAACACCCAAAGAGAGTTTGAAAACATGTATTGTGCCTTAACGTGCGGTTTCGTTTTTGCGGTCAACAAAACGTGACGTCATCGGATTTTTTTTTCCCGCATAGTACCGAAAGTTGGCACCGGTGGATCTCACGTGAATCGATACTCGGTAGTACCGACGTGTTTCGGTAGGTAGGTACCTTTAAAAGTACCGAATTCGGTACCCATCCCTAGTAATAGGGAACACTGCATTATTGAGACAGCACCCCTACGAGGATCTGGCCGGTAATGCACTTTTCTGAATCCCAAGAGTAGGGTAAATCTGCAGTGCCGCTCTGTGACATTGAGTAGGATATTACAATGGAATAAAAGCCAAAACAACCTTACCACGTATATACGTGGTTGGCCCTCAAGCGTTGGATCCGAAACACGTATATATATACGTGGTTGGCCACGAATGTGCTAACAATTGTGTGTATTGAGCCGTACTGATTGTACCCATTCTGCAATCTGTTAATAAAGTTTTCAATCAATCAATGAAAACTCTGCTTTCTTGTGTTCTCACAGCAGCAGGGTGCGTGATTACACAAACAAGCCGCATTTCTCGGAGACGCTCTCTGATTGGCCGACGCCTGGTTCTACACTGGTTAAGCTTAGGCACTCTTCGAAGTAGGTTAAGGTTAGAGTTTGTCTTAGAGCATGGCGATAGAACGCCAGGTAGTTTGCAGGCTGTTTGACGAGGAAATGGGCAAAGACACAGCTCGTCACGGATTGGCCAAACGCGTCAGTGGCCAATCAGAGAGCGTCAGTCAGTGCCAATCAGAGCCATACAGAGTCCCGCCACTAGGGGCAGAGCGGCTACGTCTAAGTTTACGTTTATCAATTTTTTTACCCAGGGACAGTGCACATTAATCAACATCTTAAGTTTCCACATCAATGTAAATGTGCCAGAGTTAGCTAATGAGTTAGTTCTCACCTGTAGTCCCTGCCTACCATGCATGTCTTCATGGTGTGGGAGGAAACCGGAGTCGAGGCTAAGTGTGAGTCATTGAGTGAGTGAGTTAGTGACATCACTGGTCATATGGAATGCGGTTCACATCTAAAAACATCCCGTATTAGGGCTTTTTACCGGTACATTCCTTAATAATCAAGTCTCTTTGGTGGATTTCAGAAAAAGGTGGATTTCAGACGGGCTCTAAAGTGTCTTTTGGTGAAGCTGAATCCTGTACTGTTTCGCTGGGTTTGGTTTCACCGTGGGGTGAAGACAACTCCCACGACTCCCTACGGCGGTGACATGTGTCGCCCAGATGACTCGGGACCGGGGGGGGGGGGGGGGATGAGAGACCATGCCTTCATTTCCCAGGGGGCTGTGTGCTCATCTGTGGCAGGGAAGCCAGGCTTGGGAGAGGTGCTCTACGAAATGATCCTGTGCTCCTTAACTCTTTCACGGTTAACTGTCTGTAGTGTGGTTGTGAAAGGGTTAACCCTTTTGTCGTGTAGCAGTGAAAGGGTTAACCTTCTGTATTGTCGCAGTGAAAGGGTTAAACCCTTTGTCGTGTGGCAGTGAAAGGGTTAAATCAGGGTCCCTGTTTCCATTGATGGCCAACGTTCCCTCCGATTGGTTGTGTCATGTTCTGGCAGACTGTCAGGTGTGTATACTCTGTAGTCTTTATGTTCTGGCAGACTGTCAGTTGTATATACTCTGCAGTCTTTATGTTCTGGCAGACTGTCAGGTGTGTATACTGACTCTGCAGTCTTTATGTTCTGGCAGACTGTCAGGTGTGTATACTGACTCTGTAGTCTTTATGTGCTGGCAGACTGTCAGGTGTGTAGACTCTGTAGTCTTTATGTTCTGGCAGACTGTCAGGTGTGTATACTCTGTAGTCTTTATGTTCTGGCAGACTGTCAGGTGTGTAGACTGACTCTGTAGTCTTTATGTTCTGGCAGACTGTCAGGTGTATATACTGACTCTGTAGTCTTTATGTTCTGGCAGACTGTCAGGTGTATATACTCTGTAGTCTTTATGTTCTGGGCAGACTGTCAGGTGTGTAGACTGACTCTGTAGTCTTTATGTTCTGGCAGACTGTCAGGTGTGTAGACTCTGCAGTCTTTATGTTCTGGCAGACTGTCAGGTGTGTATACTCTGTAGTCTTTATGTTCTGGCAGACTGTCAGGTGTGTAGACTGACTCTGTAGTTGTTATGTTCTGGCAGACTGTCAGGTGTGTAGACTCTGTAGTCTTTATGTTCTGGCAGACTGTCAGGTGTGTAATATTTTACATTATAATATAATAAAAATACAAATAATATAACAAATAATGAAAAATAAAATTTGATATTATATTTTATTTTATATATCCAAATATCCAAATGAGAAAAAGATATATTAGGCAGTCACATTACTGCTCAAGCTCCTCTATCATATATTTGTCCATAAGTGCTTGTTTATATCTGCCTTTAAATTGGTTTATATTATTACGTAATTTTATACTCACATCCACCATTCCAGAGTGATATCCCACAAACTGCAATGCACATACTTTTATGAGTTGTATTGATAACCATGCCAATTTGGATATTGATTATAGTCAGATATACGAGTCAATTCGGACTAGATTATTTTACAATTTATAGGCGATTATTTCACAATTTGGTGATTTGGTGATGGAATATCACACAAACTCAGATCCGCAAAGTGACCAACATGACGTGGCCTTTTTGTGTCGTTAGTACAACATAGAAATTAAACTCACAGCAGCTTAATTAACCTGTCTGCTGTGGAGTCTTGATCCGTGTTGAGAGTCCATACTAGTCATAAGAGTCCATAATGACTCAAAACTGCTCTATTTTTCTCCATTGTTTATAGACATTTTGGATATAAGCTAATTTTACAACTTAAACATATATACTATGTGCTGGCAGACTGTCAGGTGTGTAGACTCTGTAGTCTTTATGTTCTGGCAGACTGTCAGGTGTGTATACTCTGTAGTCTTTATGTTCTGGCAGACTGTCAGGTGTGTAGACTGACTCTGTAGTCTTTATGTTCTGGCAGACTGTCAGGTGTATATACTGACTCTGTAGTCTTTATGTTCTGGCAGACTGTCAGGTGTATATACTCTGTAGTCTTTATGTTCTGGGCAGACTGTCAGGTGTGTAGACTGACTCTGTAGTCTTTATGTTCTGGCAGACTGTCAGGTGTGTAGACTCTGCAGTCTTTATGTTCTGGCAGACTGTCAGGTGTGTATACTCTGTAGTCTTTATGTTCTGGCAGACTGTCAGGTGTGTAGACTGACTCTGTAGTTGTTATGTTCTGGCAGACTGTCAGGTGTGTAGACTCTGTAGTCTTTATGTTCTGGCAGACTGTCAGGTGTGTAGACTCTGTAGTCTTTATGTTCTGGCAGACTGGCAGGTGTGTAGACTCTGTAGTCTTTATGTTCTGGCAGACTGTCAGGTGTGTAGACTGACTCTGTAGTCTTTATGTTCTGGGCAGACTGTCAGGTGTGTAGACTGACTCTGTAGTCTTTATGTTCTGGCAGACTGTCAGGTGTGTATACTCTGCAGTCTTTATGTTCTGGCAGACTGTCAGGTGTGTAGACTGACTCTGTAGTCTTTATGTTCTGGCAGACTGTCAGGTGTGTATACTGACTCTGTAGTCGTTATGTTCTGGCAGACTGTCAGGTGTGTGCACTCTGCAGTCTTTATGTTCTGGCAGACTGTCAGGTGTGTATACTGACTCTGCAGTCTTTATGTTCTGGCAGACTGTCAGGTGTGTATACTGACTCTGTAGTCTTTATGTTCTGGCAGACTGTCAGGTGTGTAGACTGACTCTGTAGTCTTTATGTTCTGGCAGACTGTCAGGTGTGTAGACTCTGTAGTCTTTATGTTCTGGCAGACTGTCAGGTGTGTATACTCTGTAGTCTTTATGTTCTGGCAGACTGTCAGGTGTGTAGACTGACTCTGTAGTCTTTATGTTCTGACAGACTGTCAGGTGTGTAGACTCTGTAGTCGTTATGTTCTGGCAGACTGTCAGGTGAGTATATTCTGTGGTCTTTATGTTCTGGCAGACTGTCAGGTGTGTAGACTGACTCTGCAGTCTTTATGTTCTGGCAGACTGTCAGGTGTGTATACTCTGCCCGTTGCAATGTAATTTCCTTGCAACATATAATTTCCCTGTCTGTAACAATTGTTTGATTCACTTGGGATAAACCGTTGAAAGATGTCTTCTACCTTTCATTATTGGATATTTGATTTGATTTGATTTTTTATTTGTCTCGAACATAGAAACATAAAACAAGTTTAAAAAAACAAAAAGGTAAACAGTCAAAGACTATTTCCATACAATAAGTGTCCGAGAAGGAACAGGGGGAAGCTCTGCCCCTTCTTTACAATATTTTACATTATAATATAATAAAAATACAAATAATATAACAAATAATGAAAAATAAAATTTGATATTATATTTTATTTTATATATCCAAATATCCAAATGAGAAAAAGATATATTAGGCAGTCACATTACTGCTCAAGCTCCTCTATCATATATTTGTCCATAAGTGCTTGTTTATATCTGCCTTTAAATTGGTTTATATTATTACGTAATTTTATACTCACATCCACCATTCCAGAGTGATATCCCACAAACTGCAATGCACATACTTTTATGAGTTGTATTGATAACCATGCCAATTTGGATATTGATTATAGTCAGATATACGAGTCAATTCGGACTAGATTATTTTACAATTTATAGGCGATTATTTCACAATTTGGTGATTTGGTGATGGAATATCACACAAACTCAGATCCGCAAAGTGACCAACATGACGTGGCCTTTTTGTGTCGTTAGTACAACATAGAAATTAAACTCACAGCAGCTTAATTAACCTGTCTGCTGTGGAGTCTTGATCCGTGTTGAGAGTCCATACTAGTCATAAGAGTCCATAATGACTCAAAACTGCTCTATTTTTCTCCATTGTTTATAGACATTTTGGATATAAGCTAATTTTACAACTTAAACATATATACTATATGCCATTATTCCTTTTATCATGCAATTTTGGGGGGGAAATGGTCTCCTATAAAATGGTCTCCCATCTGACATTTGCTTGTTGTGGGTGGGAGCGGCCAAAGTGTTTATCTGTTGGTAACAATCGTTCCAGATTGGGAATTTAAGCGATTCGATTAGAAAGTTCTGGATTTGGCATTTTTTTCCAAGTAACCTTCTCTCGTTAGTTTATAAGATGAGCAGAATAATTTACTCACTCCTTAATGCGACTGTCCATCTCATCTTCCACAATTGAATACGAAATACATTCGACGAAATAAGTAATTTTATGGAAAATAATCCATGTACAGTGTCCTGCGGCACCCCTCCCCCCACCTCCCCCCGCCCCCACCGCTTTTCCTGTATAATACCCTGATTGATTCTCACCTTGCATGGGGTGGATAATCTTCTATTAGGGGCGTTAAGACCCACCATACAATGACATAAATTAAAACGCAAACCCCAAAACGATGAGTGTCTGTGTGCCTGGGGGTGGGGTGGGGTGAGGCGGGTGGGGTTGAGGGGGGGGGGGGGGGGGGGTAAATGGTAATGAGGTTACCTTCAGTGCGACGCAACAATGGGCCTCTGTCCATCTATCTCTGCTGAATTCATATCAGACAAAGTGGCGACGCTGGAAAACGATCTTAACAGATCCACTCTGAAAGCAGGGCAGCGGTGCCGGTGTATGACTACTGTAGTAAATCACACGTTCCGCCTCTCGAAGTACATATGTCGACCCCTTCCTGCTGTGCGGCAGTTAAAGCAGCCGTTAAAAGTAAATCGGCAGCATACGGCTAACAATATCGTCTTTTCAACAGAATGGGAACAAATGTCATATTATATTGGAGGGGACATGATATAGGAATCTGTTTCAGCAGCTACATTCACGGTTATTGCAGTTTCAAAGGTCTGTTATTTTTTTTTTACAGGAAGTGTCAAGATGATCTTCATTCACAACATCCCAAATGCAACCACTCCTCCCTAAAGGAGGTTAGCGTCTGCTGTGTTTGGACCGATAGGCTCTCTGGAATCTGCCTCCAATCAGTGATGTTTGAGACATCATATGAGACGTCATTCTTCAATTAATCAAACTGAATTGCTTTGGAAAACAACAACAACAAAAACACACTATTCTCGGCATAAGACGTACAGTTAATTTGGAAAGGTATCGGCTGATATTGGCATTAAAATGTAATATCGGAAATTATCGGTATTAGTTTAAAAAAGAAATTAATTAAAAATGTCTTCTTCATTTATTTAACCTTTATTTACCCAGGCAAGCAAGTAAAAACAAATTCTTATTTTATTTATTGTCAAAAGTATGCATAATGTTGTTTTAATTCCACAACAAGAGATATGTAATGTTAATTACCTTTTGGGGGGTAAACCCCGCATATATCGGTATCGGTTGATATCGGAAATTAAGAGTTGGACAATATCGGATATCGGTAAAAAAGCCAATATTGAACATCCCTAGTAAAGACGTGTGATCCCTTTAACAAAATAAAAAGATACCAAGGGGTAGAAACAGTATATAATATATCTAACAGTAGAACTTTCAGAACTCCAAATCTATTTCATCTCATTGATACTGTGGAAGGTAAGACTCCCTTCCCCCGCCTCTCTTTGATCTTCCCTCCCTACCCTCATCCCTCATTGTTAACCCCAACAAACCCTCCCCCACCTTTCCCCAAAATGTCATGACACCCTGATACCTATGGCCCCCACCCCTTTCAGTAAAGATGTTGAAGATTCGGTGAGGGCTCTCTCTTCCTGGGTGTCTTAGCTAAACACTACGTAGAGAGTCATCCAGCCTAACTCTGACTATTTTGTATTGATAGTTTGATAGTGCCTCGGAGGTAGAGCAGTCGTCTGGCAATCCAGGAGGTTCCCGGTCCGATTCCCGCTCCTCCCGGGCAGCGTGTCGATGTGTCCTTGAGCAAGACACCTAATTTCTCCCGATGAGCAGGTCGGCACCTTGCATGGTTGCCTCCGCTGTCGGTGTGTGAATGTGTGAGTGAGCGGGTGAAATGTGAGTAACAAATTCTAAAGCGCTTTGGATAAAATCGCTATATAAAAAAGCAGCCATTTGCCATTTACCATTTGATTGAGTTAATACATCGTGTTAACCAGCTCTCTTTGGACTGAGTAGGTTACTAGCTTCGGCTGTTTTCCACCACAATACATAACATTATTGGATAGACCCAGATATTTACAATGCGTATAATCGCTGGCCATGTGAGCTGCAGCTGCAGAGTGCGCTCTGGTGTGGATCGCTCACTCCTCCAGTGCTCTCTAACGCGCGGGGCAACAGGCCTAGAAGACTTTCACTTTCATCTCTTTGACAGCATGGGTTTCTCTACACCAGGGGCTCAATTTACTTGACGTTTTTCTTTTTTCTTATTTTTCTTTTTACAAATATGGCGTTAAGACAAGTGGTTAGAGCTGTGAAGCGTGCGCCCCCGGAGCCAACAAGACCTTTTAATTCTCAGACAAAATACTATAATGATGAGCGAACGAGTAAAAGAATGAGAGAAACAAGCAAACAAACTTTAGTTCCTCGGCGAGAGATAGTTGACTCTTATGGGAGTCCAGTGATGAAAGAGAGAGAATCTCTATACCATGAATTTGTGACAAGAGAGAGAGAGAGAGAAGAGAGAGAGAGAGAGAGAGAGAGAGAGAGAGAGAGAGAGAGAAGAGAGAGAGAGAGAGAGAGAGAGAGAGAGAGAGAGAGAGAGAGAGAGAGAGAGGCCTTGTTTATCAATTATTTTAACATCACAAAGATGAGAGGACGTGCATTGCGGAGGAGCAGTTTGTTTTATCTCGCTTCAAAGGCCCTGTTTTTTCTTCATCTTCATCTTCTTCTACTTCTTCTTTTCTCCTTCTCTCTCTCCCTCTCGTTTCTTTCCATTTCAAGAGAGAAGTAAAGGTTTGTGTAAACATATGCAGAGTGTCAGGGGTCCCTTGAAGAGAGAACGAGTCGTATGAATCTGCTCCTTTATCCTTCTCTCTGTCTCTGTCTCTCTCTGTCTCTCTCTCTCTCTTTCTCTCTCTCTCTCTCT
>NW_028172498.1:0-18674 GCF_963971535.1 Notolepis coatsorum
AATGAAGAGATTTCATGTTGCATTGAATTGTTGCCTGAAGAATCGTAATCGAATTTAACCGCTGTGAGGTCGCATCGTTACACCCCTAGTATCTACAGATAACATGGCACCAAAACCAAAATTGTCCCCTATAATCGCCAAATGACAATCAAGTTTATTCTCGCTGCAAAAACTGCTCTCGATCCAAAACCGGCACGATAACCGCGGCACCAAAAACCAAGATGGCCACCAACTACCAACACGTCAGGAGGAGAGCACCATTGTTTGTGTGTTTCCCCAAAAGAGTCCCACTTATTAATTGGCACCTAATATACAGAGAGGGATTAAAAACAAGCAAGGCCTCCTCTCACACCTCGTCGTCATCTGGCCGACTTGGCTGGATGTTATTGTAGACACATCAAGGCCTCTCTGCGGCAGCTGCAATCACTTACAGCCGTCTGCCCTCGGCCCCCCCACCCCCCCCCCCCCCCCCCCCCCCCTCGACTAGAGTTTCCCATCGGCCTGCAGCAGGGCATATCATGGCTGCTCCGCGCTCAACCTCCACCCCTCTGCTCTCTCTCTCTCTCTATACCTCGCCTTGTTTAGAGCTCTCTTCCCCCGCACGCACGAGGAGGAGACGGGATACTACCACCACCGAGAGAGAGAGAAGAACGCTACAGATCAGGAGGGTGCTTCGGAGTCGAGTGGGTGGCCACATACTATGTTTCCAACACGTTGCCTTTTTGTAAACAGGGGAGCTGGAGATTCGCGCGGAGTGGGTTGGGCTTTTTTCTGGCACGGGCGCCGTCCAATGGCAAGCGCCGGGATCCCCCTGTGTGGCTCCTCGCTGATTTACGGCGCGTCATTAAGTCAGCAGCGCATTCCTGCTCCCCGCGGCCCAGGTGGCTGTGGTGGGGCCCTGGAGGCCCCTGGACTCCAGAGGAGCAAGAGCTGAGGGCTCCTCTCTCTCTCTCTCTCGCTCTCGCTCCTCTCTCTCTCTCTCTCTCTCTCTCTCTCTCTCTCTCTCTCTCTCTCTCTCTCTGGATCTCTCTCTCACCCTCCTCTCTCTCTGTTTCTCTCCCTCTCTCTCTCTGTCTCTCTCTCTCTCTCTCTCTCCTCTCTCTCTCTCTCTCATCTCTCTCTCTCTCTCTCTCTCTTATCGATGTCTCTCTCTCTCTCTCTCTCTCTCTCTCTCTCTCTCTCTCTGTCTGTCTGTCTGTCTGTCTGTCTGTCTGTCTGTCTGTCTGTCTGTCTGTCTGTCTGTCTGTCTGTCTGTCTGTCTGTCTGTCTGTCTGTCTCTCTCTCTCTCTATCTGTCTCTCTCTCTCTCTCTTCTCCCTCTCTCTCTCTGGATTTCTTTCTCTCTGTCTCTGTCTGTCTGTCTGTCTGTCTGTCTGTCTGTCTGTCTGTCTGTCTGTCTGTCTGTCTGTCTGTCTGTCTGTCTGTCTGTCTGTCTGTCTGTCTGTCTGTCTGTCTGTCTGTCTGTCTGTCTGTCTGTCTGTCTCTCTCTCAATTCAATTCAATTCAATTCAAATGGGCTTTATTGACATGGGAAACATACGTTTACATTGCCAAAGCCAAACAAAACAAAACAATCAAACAGAGAAAACAAAAGAAATCAGTACATTATAGAAGTAATTTCTTGTACAGTCTTTATGGTGGTTGTATTCCGTTGGATGTCCTTTTCTTGTCACAGCAGCTCACAAATCTGGCTGCTGTGTTATGCACATTCTTGTATTTCTCCCAGTAGGTATGGGAGTTTTGAGTTATTGTCCATGTTTTCAAAGTCTCTTTGGGTGTTTGCAATTTGTGGGGAAGTATGTCTTTTGCAATTTGATGTCTTGGGTATAGTGGGGCAGGTTGTTAAGAAGTGGAGCTCGGTTCCCACCTCTCTCTCTCTCTCTCTCTCTCTCTCTCTCTCTCTCTCTCTCTCTCTCTCTCTCTCTCTCTGTCTCTCTGTCTCTATCTGGATGTCTCTATCTGTCTGTCTCTCTCCCTCTCTGGATCTCTTTCTCTCTGTCTCCCTCTCTCTGTCTGTCTCTCTCTCTCTCTCTCCCCCCCTCTCTCCCCCCCCTCTCTCTCTCTCCCCCCCCCCTCTTTCTCTCTCTCTCTCTCTCTCTCTCTCTCTCTCTCTCTCTCTCTCTCTCTCTCTCTCTCTCTCTCTCTCTCTCTTCTCTCTCTCTCTCTCTCTCTCTCTCTCTCTCTCTCTCTCTCTCTCCTCTCTCTCTTCTCCCTCCCCCCCCCTCTCTCTCTCTCTCTCTCTCTCTCTCTCTCTCTCTCTCTTCTCTCTCTCTCTCTCTCTCTCTCTCTCTCTCTCTCTCTCTCTCTCCCTCTCTCTCCTCGGTGCCGGGGCGAAGGTAGCAGAACCCAGTAGAGAGAGAGGGAGGCAGCTGTGGACCAGAGAGGCCCGGTGCATCCGGCCTCCACCACGGCCAGGCCGACATCCATCCACCCCGACAGGAAGCACTTAATACAACCCGTCTCAGCACCCTCTGTGTTCACGAGAGATATGTGCCGTCTTATTTATAGGCCTCCCGCGATCCCCGTTCTCCATCCCACTTTTTTAATTTGAATTTTTTTTATCGTGTACCGATCGAGGCAAAGATAGAGGCTCGGGTGAAAAGTAAAGGGGTGCACTGACCCCGTCAGGCCCTATGATGCAAAAGCGGCATCTTATTACGGATAGGCGATCATAGATCAATTCAAGATAAAAAAAAATAAAGTTATTCTCCATTGAGAATCAATCACGATAACCGCTATCATGATGTAAAGTGTCTTATAAAGTGAAGTGCAACCAGCTTGTTCCCATAACACACAGCTTTATTTCACACCCAGGCTTGATGAGTAGGGTTTGTGCCATGATGTTGTAATAAACAAATTAGTAATTTACACCCTGATAGTTTAATGATCTGACAAACTTAAATTTTTTTGCTTGCCCCCCCCCCCCACCACCACTCTATACCTTCTTTCTCTCTCTCTCTCTCTCTCTCTCTCTCTCTCTCTCTCTCTCTCTCTCTCTCTCTCCCCCTCTCTCTCTCTCTCTCCCCCTCTCTCCCCCTCTCTCCCCCTCTCTCCCCTCTCCCTCTCTCCCTCTCTCAACATTCAATGAATCATACACAATTGAAGATGGCAATGAGTCATGAGAGATTTTTGGAGCTGCTTTGCCCTCTAGTGGCGACGCTCTGCATGTCGGCCTGTGTGTGAAACTCCAGCCTATATTATATTATTTCCACCTCCTCTGCTCCACCAGCTGCCGGCCTGTCTGCCTCCTCCACCAGCCGTCACCTGCAGTACAGTAAAAAACGGTTACACTTTTTTTTATAATATGATTTGTCATCCCGCGCCCAGGATATTACATCAACAGCTCTGTAATTTTCAGGGGATTGACAGTAAAAGAAATGACTTGTTAGGGATTTTAGCACTTAATGAAACTTTACAAGCAGACTTTTATGTTTACAAGGCTACTAAAAACCCTGGCAGTCCACCATGCAGCCGGAGTCCCTTTCAGCTCTGACCCGCGCATTACTGACATTACTGACACACACAGAGCGTTATTATGTCACAGCGAAATGTGAAGGTTAAATCGATTTAACTCACGGGGAAGAAACAACGGTTTGATTTATCAATGTTATGGTTCAGTATCTTTTATGTAAGGGGCGACATGTTGCAGTTAGAGCATCGTAGTGGTGGTGGCAACAAGTGGACCGTCAACACAAAAACAGAGGGGAGAAAGAACAGTTTTGGGCCGTAATAATGTATTTATAGCCTGTGTGGGTTTATTCGTGTCTTTACACGTGCATTTTTGTGTTAATGTGCGTGTGTGTGTGTGCCTGCATGCATGCGTGTGTTAGTGTGTGCCTGCATGCGTGTGTGTGTGTTTGTGTTAATGTGTGTGCCTGCATGTGTATGCGTGCCTGCATGCATGCGTGTGTGCGAGGGTGAGAAAACTGTGTGTGTGTGTGTGCGTGTGTGCTGCATGCATGCGTGTGTTAGTGTGTGCCTGCATGCGTGTGTGTTTGTGTTAATGTCTGTGCCTGCATGTGTGTGTGTATGCGTCTAATGCGTGCCTGCATGCATGGCGTGTGTGTGTATGTGCATGCATGCGTGTGTGTGTTTGTGTTAATGTGTGTGCCTGCATGTGTGTGTGTATGCGTCTAATGCGTGCCTGCATGCATGGCGTGTATGTGCATGCATGCGTGTGTTTGTGTGTTTGTGTTAATGTGTGTGCCTGCATGTGTGTGTGTATACATCTAATGCGTGTCTGCATGCATGGCGCGTGTGTGTATGTGCATGGATGCGTGTGTGTGTGTGTTTGTGTTAATGTGTGTGCCTGCATGTGTGTGTGTATGCGTCTAATGCGTGCCTGCATGCATGGCGCGTGTGTGTATGTGCATGCATGCGTGTGTGTGTTTGTGTTAATGTGTGTGCCTGCATGTGTGTGTGTGTATGCGTCTAATGCGTGCCTGCATGCATGCGTGTGTGTATGTGCATGTGCATGCGTGTGTGCGAGAGGGTGAGAAAACAGAGTGTGTGTGTGTGTGTGATGCTTAATGTCTATACTCTTAGGACTTTCAGTCACACGCGAGTATGAGAACCCAGGAGGAAGTGGTGTTTCCATTCTATAGCATTGAGAGAAAGCCGGCGGGGTGATGCGGTGACTTCCTCTTCCTGTTTCTGCACGTGTATAAAAGTCAGGAGGAAGTGGTGTTTCCATTCTATAGCATTGAGAGAAAGCCGGCGGGGTGATGCGGTGACTTCCTCTTCCTGTTTCTGCACGTGTATAAAAGTCTCGCCCTCCTCCTCCTCCACGGCCAAACTTCTCTCTCTCTCTCTCGTTTGTGTGTCGGTAACGTGAGACAGACACGGCGTGTCTCGGGGGGTCAGACGTCTTGACCCGACGACCAACTGGACAGGCACGGCTTTTCAGCTCTGGCCTCCGTCTCTGGCACGGTATTGGTCACTTAACACCCGGCGTCTTGATCAAGACCACGTGCGGCGGATGGCTTTGGACAACAGCGGTTCAGCCAGCATGTTGCGTTCGTCAAAATCAATGCCTCGCTTCAATAACTTTGTTTTGGCAGCAAGTGTCTTATGACGTACAATAATGATAAAGGTTACACAAAAGCGAAAATATTAATATAGCATATGTTCATATTATTAATACTACAACTGTACATACATATGATTAGCACTAGTACTCAGTAGCACTATTATACCAAGTGTATTAACCACCTGGACTTTGTATATTACTATTGCACTTTACTGTTACATTTGCACACATTGGTTGGATGCCAAACCTCTTTTTCTTGTATTTTCTGTATATGGCTGTATAATGACAATACAATTGAATCTATCTATCTTTCTATAAATAATTACCTTTGTATTTTAGGTGCTTGTTGTGTTAATACTGTAGTATTCAAATGTAATATGAAATTAAACGTCGCGTAATCAGCGGGGTCAATTCTATGAATTGAAAGTTAATTAATATATTCGCGGTGTGAGGATTGGTTCTTTCCCCACCACAGGCTTCTTAAGGTACTGTGATGATTGGTCCGTTCCCCGCCACACGCTCCGTTCCTTTAAGGTACTGTGAGGATTCTGTGATGATTGGTCCGTTGCCGAACGCACACTTCTAAGTCAAGTATCAATTACCATCACGCACCTGATGTGTGTTCTAATCAGCGCCCCAGAGGCTTCATATACTCTGACCTTCTGTCATTCGATGCCGAGTCGTTTTGAGTACTACTGTTCTGGAATACAACTGCATATACCTGCCTTTCCCCGTCGCTGTTCCTGTCTTCTTTCTCTCCAGGACCTTTTTGTGGAGAACCGCTGTGGAGAACCTGGTTCCCCGTTTGGAGCTGCGCCTCGTTATCTGCCCGCTTTACGCGTTGCGCTCTGGTGAGTTTTTGGAAACAGTCCTTTTTGGTTTATCAGTTTTTTGTGTGTTTGGTGAACACTGAAGAAATACCGTTTTTGTTTTGTACTGGACTCAGCTAATTTGTTTGTTAGGATAACACTGAAGAATTCCGTTTTGTTTCGCACTGGACTCAGCTAATTTGTGTGTTAGAATAACACTGAAGAATACCGTGTTGTTTTTCACTGGACTCAGCTAACTTGTGTGTGGTACACCGAAGATCAAGTCACTTGGGATTAATACTGGACTCAGTCACCTCTCTGCCTCTGTGTGTTCGTTGGGCTGTTCTGATTTCTCTCTCTCTCCGTTTTCCACCGTGAGTGAAAGCTGGGAGTATCTGCAGAGCCGCTACAACGTCACATGCCAATTCCTCACCACTATCTACTGGGAGTATCTGCAGAGCCGCTACATCGTCACATGCCAGATCCCCGTTTGTTTGATTACTGTACCTCATCCATCTTGTGACTCTGTAAATAAATACGCCCTAGCTTTTGGCTAACTCTGAACTTCCTGTCTGTGCCGTTGCGTTTGAGGTCGGTTACAAACCATAACACGCGGCTTAATAAAAACTCTGCTTTTGAAGTCATAACATGCAAAGTGTGAGGATTCGCCTGTTCCCTGGACCTTTTTTCCCTGTCCCCTCACTTCACCAGCCCCCACCCTTGCGAGAACTTTTCCCTGTGTCCTACTCTCTTCACCAGCCCCCACCCTTGGACTTTCTTGTTCCTCTACCTTCACGCACCTGTTGGGAGTTTGCAATCTGCTCGGGAAGAGTACTTAGGTTGCAGGCTCCCCTCCAGTCCTTGTCGGGTCGTTCTGTATCTATGTTCACTCTGTGTTCATGGAGTTCTGTACGGTTACCATCCTGTACGTTACCATCTCCTGCCGCGTCTCCGGCGTGAGACGACGTGCCAGCCATCACCACCTGTCGCCGTTTGCCTGGAGTGGGACACCGTCTTCGCTCTCTAATTCTCTACGGGAGGTTTTCCAGTGTTCCCACTCCAGACGTCAAGCCGGCGCACATCGCTCCCTATTTCCACGGGAGGATGCGTCTCTTCGCCCCGGTCCCCTGGGACCCCTGTGTTCTGCGCTGCCCATCTGCAGCATCCGAGGAGGATCTCCGTGCCAGGCCTGGAGTGGTGTTCCCACTCCAGACGTCAAGCCGGCGCGCATCGCTCCCTATTTCCACGGGAGGATGCGTCTCTTCGCCCCGGTCCCCTGGGACCCCTTTGTTCTGCGCTGCCCGTCTGCAGCACCTGAGGAGGAGGAAGAGGATCTCCGTGCCTGGAGTGGGACACCGTCTTCGCTCTCTAATTCTCTACGGGAGGTTTTCCAGTGTTCCCACTCCAGACGTCAAGCCGGCGCGTCATCGCTCCCTATTTCCACGGGAGGATGGCGCCTCTTCCCCCCGGCCTCCGCTGTCGGGCCCCTGTCTCCGTACCAGGCCTCCGCCGTCGGGCCCCTGTCCCCGTGACAGGCCTCCGCCGTCGGGCCCCTGCCTCCGTGCCCGGCCCCCGCTGTCGGGCCCCTGTCTCCGTACCAGGCCTCCGCCGTCGGGCCCCTGTCCCCGTGACAGGCCTCCGTCGTCGGGCCCCTGCCTCCCTGCCCGGCCTCCGCTGTCGGGCCCCTGTCTCCGTGCCCGGCCTCCGCTGTCGGGCCCCTGTTCCCGTGCCAGGCCTCCGCCGTCGGAACCCTGTCCTCATCCCTGTAAGCAGCTCTGGCCCTCGCCCTGTCCAAGGCCTTAACCCTGTTCTCTGTCCCTGTCTCCAGCCCGCCTCTCCGGGCCTCTGTCCCTGTCCCCCTCTCCAGTGCCCCTGGTCTTGGCCCTGACACTTAGCCCTGGTCCTTAGCCCTGGCCCTTAGCCTTAGTCCCTTAGCCTGTTCGCCTCTTAAAGGCACAGTGCCGCATTTTCCATATTTCCTTGACTCTGGTGTTTTTGTGTTCTCCCTTAAAGGGACTGTGCCGCTTTTTGTTCAATAATAAATATTTGCCCTGTTTTGGCTTACTCTCATACCTGTCTTGTGTTGTGCGATTGGGGTCAGTTACAAACCATAACACAAAGTGGCCTGTAAACCATTTTACATGGATATGAAAAATAAGATAAACAAAACATTAATAAAGTTTGAGCACACCTCAAGATATAGGTATCATTTGCACACACTGTTGACACAGCAGGCCCACACACTTTCACAAAATAACCCCCCCCCGCCCGCCCGCCCGCCCGCCCGCCAGTAGGAAAGCAATCTCGCAACATGTCACGTTAAGTGAATAGACCTCTGTGATTCGCCCTGGTGTCTCTTAACCTTTCCTTAATTAATCACGTCTCGTTATGAGCGCGGCTCCAGAACAAACGCTTCCTCTCACTGTCGAGTGTGTAGCGGGGCGCCCGGCTCCGCACAGAGTCCGGCTTGTGTCGTCGGGGGGGGTTCACCGTGAGAGTCGCAGAGGCAGCTCTGAAGTCGCTTGTTTGTTGTATTGTTCTGCGGTTACATTCAGCCTCAGCGCCGGAGTCCGCACAGCTGTTTCCTTCACGGGGTACAGTACATTCATGTCTGCATCTTCCGGCCGCCTCAGACCTACTCCTATCCGGGAGGGTCATCAAGGAGAAGCCGCCTATTATCAGTCCTTGCCCCACAATGGTGGAACGAACTGCCCACCCCAGTTAGGACAGCCGAAACCCGTCCAATCTTTCGCGGTCGACTAAAGACGCACTTCTTCAACCATTATCTGAAATTAAATAATAAAAAAAAATATATATAACCCTAACTAACCTTACTGTCATGCACTTGTCCTAATAAACTAACCTACACTGTAGCACTCAACACTTTGATGAACATTGTTACTCAGCTGATAGAGTTGTGCCCTTCCTGATGACTTGTCGTACAGAACTTGTAAGTCGCTTTGGATAAAAGCGTTCAGCTAAATTACTAAATGTAAATGTTTTTTTGTATCTACTTTTTCTCCTCCTTTTTCTGTGATTTTTCTCCCCATCCCAATTTACCTCTTGTGCCAATTCTCCCCTCCCCTGTCTTGAACGTTGCTCGCATATGCCCCCCACTGGCCGGTTGTAAGGAGGATAGAAGCCTTGCATCACGTGTCCCCTCTGATACACGAGGAGGCAGCCTGTCACATCTTTTCACCTGCCAGCGCGGACTCTCATTTGGCGAGGAGTAACGTGTAGGAGGCTCACACTGCCCCCGCCATTTCCTGTCTCTGCTGTGCAGGCGTCCCCCAACTGACCTGTAGGAGTCGCTGACCACAACGTCCAGATTACCACCCATCGACTTCCCACCCGCTATAACTCTGCCAATTGAGTCAGTATGACGGCCGGCCCAAGCCGGAGACAACGCAGACAGCCGGAGTCGAACCCGGTGTCTCTTGCGTTGGTGACGAGCGCAATGTCCGCTGCGCCACCCAGCCGCCTAAAGACGCACTTCTTCAACCATTATCTGAAATGAAATAATAAAAAATAAATATATCTAACCCTAACTAACCTTACTGTCATGCACTAAACAGTCCTAATAAACTAACCTACACTCAGGGGTGTAAAAAGTACCCAGAAATTATACTTAAGTGAAAGTATATGGGTACCGTCTCAAAATCTGACTCAAGTAAAAGTCAAAGTATCTGGCTAAAAACACACTTGAGTAAAAGTAAAAAAGTCCCACTTTTAAATGTACTTAAGTACTAAAAAGTAAAAGTACATTTTTTTAAAGGGATAGACCTCAAACTCATTCCATCGTGGGCCAAGTTTTCATTTGAACTATACATTGATTGCACCAGGTGAGTTAGATGAAGGGGTGAGCCAATTAGTGAAATCATCAGCTGGTGTTTAGGCAAGGCTGGAATGAAACCAAGCATACACTCTGCCCACAATGGAATGTGTTCTGTGATAGACAATGCTGAAATGAAAGAACAGAGGACACCATTTTAGCATAACAATTATTTAATGCACTTCTCCATTGAAGGTAAACTAACATGGACGGCATTCACATCACAGCATGAATAATATCACAATATTAAAAACAGAATGGTGTATCCTGAATAATATCACAATATTAACCACAGCATACTGGATTATCCTGAATAATATCACAATATTAAAGGCAGAATACTGGAGTACCCTGAATAATATCACAATATTAAAGACAGAATACTGGAGTACCCTGAATAATATCACAATATTAAAGACAGAATACTGGAGTACCCTGAATAATATCACAATATTAACCACAGCATAATGCGGATCTGACTGTCTATTCTTCTGATAGCAGGTGTTTAATCAAAGATCCCCGCTTTCTAGTGTTGCACAAGGACCAATCAGCATGGGTATGGGCGGGTTCATTTAACATTGATGGGGATTTGATTAGCTGACCTGCGGTCGCAGGATTAATAACGTTAACGTTAGTTCGGCCAGATAAACAATTAAAATATACTAATTAAAATGGTTGGACCTGTGAGATTTGTACTTTGTACTTTGTAAGTCTGCATTTTAAATGTTTGCATTTTTTTCTCTGAAATGTAATGGAGTAAAAGTACAAAGTATACAAACCTAATAATACTTGAGTAAAGTACAAATCCCCCAAAACAGTACTTAAGTTTTGTAACGAAGTACAATTACTCAAGTACTTTACACCCCTGCCTACACTGTAGCACTCAACACTTTGATGAACATTGTTACTCAGCTGATAGAGTTGTGCCCTTCCTGATGACTTGTCGTACAGAACTTGTAAGTCGCTTTGGATAAAAGCATTCAGCTAAATTACTAAATGTAAATGTTTTTTTGTATCTACTTTTTCTCCTCCTTTTTCTGTGATTTTTCTCCCCATCCCAATTTACCTCTTGTGCCAATTCCTGATGACTTGTCGTACAGAACTTGTAAGTCGCTTTGGATAAAAGTGTTTCAGCTAAATGACTACATATAAATGAGAGACGGAGTGCACACAGATGTCTCCTTCAGGGGTACATTCAGCCTCAGAGTCCTCACAGCTGTCTCCTTCAGGGGTACATTCAGCCTCAGAGTCCTCACAGCTGTCTCCTTCAGGGGTACATTCAGCCTCAGAGTCCTCACAGCTGTCTCCAGGGTTCGCACAAGGTCCTTGAAGTGCTTAAAGTGCTTGATTTTTGACCAAAAGAAAGTCAAGGCCTGGAATTCCTTGAAAACAGACAATTTTTTAACAAGGTCCTTAAAAAATCATTGAAATTCAAATCCACCATTCGCATTGACAGTTTTGTTCATCCATGATAAAAAAAAATCTGAATCAAGAAATATATATTTTTTTATTATTATTATTATTATTCTTTTTTTATTCTTTAAAAAAAAAATCAATAAAAGATTTGACCTTTTAAAATGCCCTTTAAAATGAAAAAAGTGCTTGGAAAAGTACTTGAAAGTCCTTGAATTCATTTTGCAATGTCTGTGGGAACCCTGTGTCTCCTTCAGGGGTACATTCAGCCTCAGAGTCCTCACAGCTGTCTCCTTCAGGGGTACATTCAGCCTCAGAGTCCTCACAGCTGTCTCCTTCAGGGGTACATTCAGCCTCAGAGTCCTCACAGCTGTCTCCTCCTTCAGGGGTACATTCAGCCTCAGAGTCCTCACAGCTGTCTCCTTCAGGGGTACATTCAGCCTCAGAGTCCTCACAGCTGTCTCCTTCAGGGGTACATTCAGCCTCAGAGTCCTCACAGCTGTCTCCTTCAGGGGTACATTCAGCCTCAGAGTCCTCACAGCTGTCTCCTTCAGGGGTACATTCAGCCTCAGAGTCCTCACAGCTGTCTCCTTCAGGGTTACATTCAGCCTCAGAGTCATCACAGCTGTCTCCTTCAGGGGTACATTCAGCCTCAGAGTCCTCACAGCTGTCTCCTTCAGGGGTACATTCAGCCTCAGAGTCCTCACAGCTGTCTCCTCCTTCAGGGGTACATTCAGCCTCAGAGTCCTCACAGCTGTCTCCTTCAGGGGTACATTCAGCCTCAGAGTCCTCACAGCTGTCTCCTTCAGGGGTACATTCAGCCTCAGAGTCCTCACAGCTGTCTCCTTCAGGGGTACATTCAGCCTCAGAGTCCTCACAGCTGTCTCCTTCAGGGGTACATTCAGCCTCAGAGTCCTCACAGCTGTCTCCTTCAGGGGTACATTCAGCCTCAGAGTCCTCACAGCTGTCTCCTTCAGGGGTACATTCAGCCTCAGAGTCCTCACAGCTGTCTCCTTCAGGGGTACATTCAGCCTCAGAGTCCTCACAGCTGTCTCCTTCAGGGGTACATTCAGCCTCAGAGTCCTCACAGCTGTCTCCTTCAGGGGTACATTCAGCCTCAGAGTCCTCACAGCTGTCTCCTTCAGGGGTACATTCAAGTTCAAGTTTCAAGTTTCTTTAATAGTTGTCATACAGAAGTACAGAATACTTTCATACAAAATGCTTCTTACTGTTACGCTCCAGAGACTGTGCTAGACAAGATAGTATCAATAACATAGTATAGCATGTAATTTAGAAGTAGAAAATGAGGTCACAGTGTTCAGTATAGACATATGTACAATGTTCGATGCAGAATAGACGTAACTGAGTTACCATATAATATACAATACTATGCAGTGTACTAATGTACAGTACTATATAGTGCAAAGCAGAAATGGGATGAGGTACAATTTAGGTACAATTTACAGTAAGGTGTACGAGTTGTAGTGCAATCCTTCATCAATAAATATAAAGTGTGGGGAGTGGGTGCTACAGTGTGTTTGTTTAAAGTGAGTGTGTGCTATAAAGTGTGTGGAGTGGGTGCTACAGTGTGTTTGTTTAAAGTGAGTGTGTGCGTGTGGATGTGTGTGCTATGTGCGTTTGATGGTTGTTGTTGTGTAGTGTTCATTGTTCGTTTAGCAGCCTGATGGCCTGGGGATAGAAGCTTCTTCTGAGTCTTTCTGTGCTCGCCTTGAGACTCCGGTATCGCTTGCCTGACCGCAGCAGTTCAAAGAGGCAGTTGTTCGGGTGACTGGAGTCTTTAATGATTCTCTTAGCCTTGCCCCTGCAACGCTTGTTGTAAATGTTCTGGAGGGTGGGGAGCCCCCCTCCAATTGTGCGTTCGGCTGAACGTGTCACTCTTTGTAGTCTGCTTCGGTCTTGTGCAGTGCTATTCCCAAACCAGGAGGTGATGTTGCCAGTCAGGATGCTCTCTATTGTACATGAGTAGAAGTTCTTAAGGATCTTCTGACTGACTTGGAACTTCCTTAGGCGCCTGAGGAAGTAGAGGTGTTGTCGTGCCTTCTTCACAACACTGTCAATGTGTGTGGTCCATGTCAAGTCCTCGGATATGTAGGCTCCGAGGTACTTAAAGCTGTTGACTCTCTCAACTGGTGCCCCGTCGATGCTGAGGGGGCTGTAGTCCTTGACCCCCGCCCTCCTGAAGTCCACAATCATCTCCTTTGTTTTGCTGACGTTCAGGGAGAGGCTGTTTTCCTGGCACCATCCCGCCAGGACCTTGACCTCTTCCAGGTAGGCCCTCTCGTCGTTGGCAGAGATCAGGTCCACCACCACTGTGTCGTCAGCAAATTTGATGATTGTATTGCTACTCCGCTGAGCCACACAGTCGTGTGTGTACAGGGAGTAGAGGAGGGGACTCAGAACACAGCCCTGGGGGGCCCCTATGTTGAGGGTGATGGATGAGGAGGTGCAGTTGCCTGCTCTCACCACCTGGGGTCTGCCCGTCAGGAAGTCCAAGACCCACTGGCAGAGGTCATAGTTCAAGCCCAGGTCCCTGAGCTTGGCTATGAGTATGGAGGGGACTATGGTATTGAATGCCGAGCTGTAGTCGATGAATAGCATTCTCACATAGTTCCCCTGCCTCTTGTCCAGGTGTGATGCTGCTGTGTGCAGCACATGGGCTATGGCGTCCTCCGTGGACCTGTTGGGGCGGTATGCAAATTGCAGGGGGTCCATGTTGATGGGGAGGGAGGAGCAGATGTAGCCCTTTACTAGCTTCTCAAAGCACTTCATGGCTATGGAGGTGAGAGCTACAGGGCGGTAGTCGTTGAGGCAAGCAGGCTTGGATTTTTTGGGTACAGGGATAATAGTGGACTTCTTCAGGCAGCCTCAGAGTCCTCACAGCTGTCTCCTTCAGGGGTACATTCAGCCTCAGAGTGCTCACAGCTGTCTCCTTCAGGGGTACATTCAGCCTCAGAGTCCTCACAGCTGTCTCCTCCTTCAGGGGTACATTCAGCCTCAGAGTCCTCACAGCTGTCTCCTTCAGGGGTACATTCAGCCTCAGAGTGCTCACAGCTGTCTCCTTCAGGGGTACATTCAGCCTCAGAGTCCTCACAGCTGTCTCATTCAGGGGTACATTCAGCCTCAGAGTCCTCACAGCTGTCTCCTTCAGGGGTACATTCAGCCTCAGAGTGCTCACAGCTGTCTCCTTCAGGGGTACATTCAGCCTCAGAGTCCTCACAGCTGTCTCCTTCAGGGGTACATTCAGCCTCAGAGTCCTCACAGCTGTCTCCTTCAGGGGTACATTCAGCCTCAGAGTGCTCACAGCTGTCTCCTTCAGGGGTACATTCAGCCTCAGAGTCCTCACAGCTGTCTCCTTCAGGGGTACATTCAGCCTCAGAGTCCTCACAGCTGTCTCCTTCAGGGGTACATTCAGCCTCAGAGTGCTCACAGCTGTCTCCTTCAGGGGTACATTCAGCCTCAGAGTCCTCACAGCTGTCTCCTCCTTCAGGGGTACATTCAGCCTCAGAGTCCTCACAGCTGTCTCCTTCAGGGGTACATTCAGCCTCAGAGTCCTCACAGCTGTCTCCTTCAGGGGTACATTCAGCCTCAGAGTCCTCACAGCTGTCTCCTTCAGGGGTACATTCAGCCTCAAGGCGCTCCCATAGTCCAGCAGACTGTACACAGAGCAGACTCCGCGGACGTCCGCGCGGACTCTTGAGCCTTCATTGTCGAGCGGACCTCCGTGGACCAATTTCCTAGATGTCACGCGCCAGTTTACACAATTGTCCCCACGCTGTTCAACTTCTGTCATGTCGTCGTCATCCGATGTCAAAATAAAGAGTATGTTATCTCCGTTTCCAATATTTCGATAATAAAACGGGCAGTTTTACGCACTTGAATAACAGGTATATAGGCAGCGAGATGCAATGTACCGTATAGGCTTGAGGTGGACAGCGCGCGTGGTGCTGAAAAGACACGCATTCCATGAAATAAAAGCACCAGTTGTATTTCAAAATATTGGAAACGGAGATAACATTCTATGTTATCTCCGTTTCCAATATTTCGAAATAAAACTGGCAATTTTACACACTTCATTTAGAAAAGCCATTCAAACATCTCTCTTGGCACGGAGCGAGTGTTCAGAGTAAAATGCAGATCGGCGTCACATTAAATGCAGTTCGATGTCAACCAAAACGCTGAGCAGCGTTTTGTGTGACACCAAGTCAGCGGCGCGGATGTCCGCGCGTCAGAAAATTGGAGCTTCGCACCTGTGGGTCTGCTGTCCGCTGAGATCAAAGCTCAAGAGTCCGCGCGGACGTCCGCGGAGTCTGCTCTGTGTACAGTCTGCTCGACTATGGGAGCACCTTCAGAGTCCTCACAGCTGTCTCCTTCAGGGGTACATTCAGCGTCAGAGTCCTCACAGCTGTCTCCAGGGTTCGCACAAGGTCCTTGAAGTGCTTAAAGTGCTTGATTTTTGACCAAAAGAAAGTCAAGGCCTGGAATTCCTTGAAAACAGACTATTTGTTTAACAAGGTGCTTAAAAAATCCTTGAAATTCAAATCCACCTTGACAGTTTTGTTCATCCATGATAAAAAAAAATCTGAATCAAGAAATATATATATACTTTATTATTATTTTTTATTTTTTTAAGCAATAAAAAGATTTGATAAAAAATAATTAAATATATATATATATTTTTATTTAAAGTGTAACTAATTGTCGGAAATTGGTTTTAAGCCATAAATATTGGATAACAATTTTTTTTCTATAAATAAAAACGCATTTAAAAGTGAATTGTATCCTTTTAAAATGCCCTTTAAAAATGAAAAAAGTGCTTGGAAAAGTACTTGAAAGTCCTTGAATTTCATTTTGCAGGGGTACATTCAGTACATTCAGCCTCGTGTAGCCGGTCTCGTATTGCCATCTCTGCGTTGTGTTAAAGTTCGACCCCTGTTAAAGGAACATTTGGGGAAATTAGCTTATTTGCCACCTACCCTGGAGTTAGACAAGAAGAGACATACCTTTTTCTTCTCTGTGCATGCAGTAGGAGTAGGAAGACGTTGGGAACTAGGCTAATGGAGGAACCTACTTCCAGTGACTGACGCTAAGCTAGGCTAACGGTGCGCGTCTTCCTACTCCCACTGCATGCACAGAGAAGAAAAAAGGTATGTATATTCTTGTCTAACTCCAGGGTAGATGCCAAATAAGCTAATTTCCCCAAATTGGAGTTTTCCGTTAAGGGATCGCCCCGAGTGAGTCTCGAACCCCGGTCTCCCGTGCCATGGGCGACATCGCAGACCACTACACCAAGAAGTGACGTGTCTGTATGCCTCTTAACACTTTCAATGCCGACGACGAGATTTATCGTTAGTTCATGCCCCCCGTTGAGAGCCGACAACGCTAAATGTTTTTATTTTTTATTATTAGCGATCTGAATTCATATTTCATCAACCGAGCCTCCCGTTAGTACAGCAGCCTCTCTCTGAGCTCCAATGGGAAAATACCGCCCCCTATCGTCTATCCCTGTGTAACTGCACCCCATTCGATTACACTGGTGGATGTGTTGGGGGGGGAGCCTCCTCGCTCCACTATGCTGGCGAGGGATCTGATGATGAGGGAAGTGATCGCGAGATGGAAAACAAGTAGTTACAGTAGCCAATAATCAATCAATAAACGCGATCAATATTTGGAATTGGCGATCAGGAATTGGAATAATCTTTTTGGAGAACATCTGATCTAAGGTAAGGAGTCTATGTTACCAGTTTTAAGATAATCAGAGCTATTTTCACTGAGAACACAGCGTGCCCCGCGTGTGTGTGTGTATGTGTGTGTGTGTTCCGCGTTGATCAGGAAATGAGAGAATCGATTTCTCAGCTCGCTTCTATAGCGTGCATAAGTACACATATACTATCGATAATCTCCGTTTATTTGAAAACGATTCATAAATAGGCCGAAAAATTACAACGTTTCCAGTGTATTCGAGAATATTCCAGTAAATGTCGTTTTTTGACGGAATCTTTCTATTTTCCTGAAATTTTTGAGAAAACGATAGCATTTCTAAATGCTATAAAACGGAAATGAACAGATTAAAAAAACAATCCGTTTCGACAATGTTGATTGCAAACAAGTCATTGATAAGTGACGTGCAGATTAGACACATAGCCATAATTTAAGACATAGATTATGCGTTTTTAAAGCTATCATGACATCCACCACGTAAAGGACGACACCCCCTGCCGGCTCTAAAAGTGTTAAGGGGGAGTGAGTTTAACTTGCAGTACCGCTACGTGCCACAGTCACTTCACAACAGTTGAAGTCCATCGTGACTGTGGATAATATACTCGCGGTACCTCCCCGTTACACTCGGCTCGGAGTCCGTACAGCTGTTTCCTTCGCAGGGCCCTCGCTCTCACCCCCCCCCCCCCCCGGGGGGCCTCGCTTCCTGTTCCTGTCAGAGTGCCATCGTTTTCACATTCGAACCGGTGAGGTTAATAAAGCTCAAGTTATTCAAACTCTCACTACAGCCCGTGATTTACAGCCCTCGCTCCGCCTCACACACACCGACATCAAAGATTACATTTCAATTCCACTTAAACGCCAGTTGATAAGGACATTTTATCTGATGTTCAAACATCCCCCCCCTCCTCCTCTTCCTCGCTTGTAAGGAGGGTTCAGCAGGTACAGCAGGAACCTGCTGCTACTTACAGCAGCAGTGTCCCAACGTGTAGTCTAACTCCTGCTGTGTGGAGAGAGAGAGAGCCAAGTGTTACACAGTGGATAGTTCTGCTGTGAGGAGAGAGAGAGAGAGAGAGAGAGCCAAGTGTTACACAGTGGATAGTTCTGCTGTGAGGAGAGAGAGAGAGAGAGAGAGAGAGAGAGAGAGAGAGAGAGAGAGAGAGAGAGAGAGAGAGAGAGAGAGAGAGAGAGAGAGAGAGAGAGCCAAGTGTTACACAGTGGATAGTTCTGCTGTGAGGAGAGAGAGAGAGAGAGAGAGCCAAGTGTTACACAGTGGATAGTTCTGCTGTGAGGAGAGAGAGAGAGAGAGAGAGAGAGAGAGAGAGAGAAGAGAGAGAGAGAGAGAGAGAGAGAGGAGAGAGAGAAAGAGAGAGAGAGGAGAGAGAGAGAGAGAGAGAGAGAGGAGAGAGAGAGAGAGAGAGAGAGAGAGAGAGAGAGAGGAGAGAGAGAGAGAGAGAGCCAAGTGTTACACAGTGGATAGTTCTGCTGTGAGGAGGAGAGAGAGAGAGAGAGAGAGAGAGGAGAGAGAGAGAGAGGAGAGAGAGAGAGAGAGAGAGAGAGAGAGAGAGAGAGCCAAGTGTTACACAGTGGATAGTTCTGTTGTGAGAGAGAGAGAGAGAGAGAGAGCCAAGTGTTACACAGTGGATAGTTCTGCTGTGAGGAGAGAGAGAGAGGAGAGAGAGAGAGGAGAGAGAGAGAGAGAGAGCCAATTGTTACACAGTGGATAGTTCTGCTGTGAGGGAGAGAGGAGAGAGAGAGAGAGAGAGAGAGAGCCAAGTGTTACACAGTGGATAGTTCTGCTGTGAGGAGAGAGAGAGCCAAGTGTTACACAGTGGATAGTTCTGCTGTGAGGAGAG
>NW_028172497.1:5000-17000 GCF_963971535.1 Notolepis coatsorum
GCCACAACAATGTGGAACGCCCTACCCAAAGCTGTAAAGGAATGTGAATCCCTGCCCACATTCAAAACCGATCTTAAAGAGCACCTACGGGAGGCTGCAATTCGAAACTGGCCACCGTAAATGCCCAAAACCCCCACCACCTCCTAATAGACAGTCTCCTCCCCACCGCATGTATATATTCCCTCCCCGCCGTATGTATATTTCCCTCCCACCCACCCACCCCCTCCTAATGTACAGTCCCCTCCCCATCATATGTATATACTCTGTCAGGATCTAGGGGTAACAGTACTGTATATTTGAATACCGCTTATGTCACAAATGTATCAGTACTAAATACCTATATGTCCCTATACCATAAATGTCATGTATGTATGTGTATGTCATAAATGTCTATATGAATTGAAAATGGGGGACCCTGATGGAAACAAGACAAACGTCTTTCTCAGGTCTGCATCCCCTTAACAATTGTATGTATTGAGCCGTACTGTATTGTACCCATTCTGCAATCTGTTAAATAAAGTTTTCATTCATTCATTCATTCATTCATTCATTCATTCATTCATTCATTCATTCATTCATTCATTCATTCATTCATTCATTCATTCATTCATTCATTCATTCATTCAGATCCTCTGAGATGTGGACCCCCAGGTATTTAAAGCTGCTCACCCTGTCCACGGTAGCCCCGTTAATCATCAGTGGTGTGTGTGTCTCCTGCTGTCCTCTCCTATAATCCACGATCAGCTTCTTGGTTTTACCAATGTTCAGGAGCAGGCTGTTGTCCTGGCACCAGCGTTCCAGTACCTCAACCTCCTCCCGGTAGGCCTTCTCGTCGTTGTCCGAGATCAGCCCCACCACCACCGTGTCGTCTGCGAACTTCACTATGGAGTTGGAGCTGAACTTGGCCACACAATCGTGTGTGTAGAGTGAGTACAGCAGGGGGCTCAGAACACAGTCCTGGGGGGACCCGATGCTCAGGGTGATGGTGTTGGAGGTCTGACCCCCCACCCTGACCGCCTGGGGTCTTTCACTCAGAAAGTCCAGTACCCAGGCGCTCAGGGCGGAGCTCAGACCCAGCTCGATCAGCTTGTCCACCAGTCTGGTGGGGACTATGGTGTTGAACGCTGAGCTGTAGTCAATGAACAACAGTCTCACATAGCCCCCCTTCTGACGGTCAAGGTGGGAGAGGGTGCTGTGCAGTACCTGGGAGACCGCGTCGTCAGTGGACCTGTTTGTCCTGTATGCAAATTGCATAGGGTCCATATCACTGGGGAGGGAGGCACAAATGTGGTCCTTGACCAGCCTCTCGAAACATTTCATGACCACAGAGGTGAGTGCCACCGGTCTGTAGTCATTTGGACATGTTGGGGAGGGTTTGTTCGGTACAGGGATGATGGTAGACATCTTGAAGCAGGCAGGGACCACTGACTCCACCAGGGATTGATTAAATATGATGGTGAACACCGGGGCCAGCTGGTTGGCACAGGACTTAAGTATGCGTCCTGTTATACCATCTGGGCCAGCAGCCTTCCTGGTGTTCACCTGCATAAATGCTCTTCTCACACTGTGTTCCGACAACGAGAGAGCGTCCCCGCCCCCCCGCGGTTGCCCCCCCCCCCCCTCCACAACAGCCGGCGCGCCAGTGACGTCACTAGCCGGAGAGCCAGCAGCGCCACTGTCTACACCAAACCGGGCGTAGAAAGAGTTGAGCTTGTCCGCGAGGGAGGCGTCGTCGCTCCCCATTGAGGGGGCGCTGACTTTGTAGTTATTGTCTTCAGTCCCTGCCATAATCCTCTTGTGTCGTTTTGTGCCATTTGTGTCTCCAGTTTGTCAGCATATGTCCTCTTAGCAAGTTTAACAGCCTTGCGTAGAGTATAGACTGAAGCCTTATACTCCTCCATGTTTCCTGACTCTCTACCCAGGTTGTAAGCGGTGGTGCGAGAGTTCAGAGCTGCTCTAATAGTACTGTCCACCCACGGTTTCTGGTTTGGGAAAACCCGCACTTTTTTCGTGAGGACGATACTATCAGCTATTGTTGTTATATAGCTCACCACTGTGTCTGCGAGCTCGCTGACGTCACTGGCGCTGCCTTGGAACATGTCCCAATCCGTGTCTGCTAACACTTCTGGAGCGTGGCCTCTGATTCGTCAGTCCACTTCTTTGTCTCACGTGACACGACGGCGGCATGTGATCTTTGTTGGTATGCGGGGAATAACAAGATGGAGTCGTGATCACTCGCGCTTGAAGACCCCGTTAATGGCGGAGCGGCTACTGCCTTGTAGCCGGCTCTGAACTGGGAATAACAGTGGTCTAGCGTGTTCCTCCCTCTCGTGGAGCAGGCGATGTGCTGAAAAAAGGACGGCATCACTTTCTTCAGGTTCACCTGGTTGAAATCGCCAGCCACTATCATCGCCGTGTCCGGATGTTTTATCTGGTGTCTATTCAGGTGATCATGTAGTTCTCCCAGCGCTTTGCCAGTATTTGCCTGTGGGGGAATATATACGGCGGTCCGCGGTATGACCGCGGTAAACTCCCGGGGGAGGTGGAACGGACGGCACAGGATAGAAAGGTGTTCCATGTCCGGGGAACACGAGCTCGAGAGAACATGCACCCCTTCGGGATTAACCCAGGAATTGTTCGTGAGGTTTGAGATCAGGCGGGCAGCTGCGTTCTGAATGAGGTGAAGAGGTTTGGTGGCTGTGGTCGGTAGACCAGCATGCAGTGCATTGCAGTAGTGGAGGCGAGACATGACTGCTGATTGGACAAGGAGTTGAGTGGCTTCTTTTGTCAGGAAGGGGCGTTGCTCAAGAGGAATCTGCAGGTTCTGGTTGTTGCGGCACACATGCACACAACACATACACACACACGCACACACAACACATGCACACACACACACAACACATGCACACTCATATACACACACACACACATGCACGCAAAGTGCATGTATGTCAGCAACAGTCAGAGATTCGTGAGTAGATAATATGGCAGCGCTCATGTGAAACATTAAAAGCTATTCTGTGTGATGGAAAATGCACACGCAGACACAGCAGAGCGAACAGCATGGCAGTAATGGCTGTTTCCCATTGCGGCTCACTGTGTGTGTGTGTGTGTGTGTGTGTGTGTGTGTGTGTGTGTGTGTGTGTGTGTGTGTGTGTGTGTGTGTGTGTGTGTGTGTGTGTGTGTGTGTGTGTGTGTGTGTGTGTGTGTGTGTGTGTGTGTGTGTGTGTGTGTGTGTGTGCGTGTGTGTTTCCCCCTGGCTCTAGCTCTTGGCTGTATTCAGCCCGTATTATGGGCCAGCAGTTCTAAAAATCCTGGCCCTATGGGCTTAACCGCAGTTCCAGATCGATCAAAATGTATTATACTACATGCGGTTGGCCGTGTGCGCGTGCACGCACTCGCGCGTGTGTGTGTTTGTGTGTGTGTACCTGCCCAGGGGTGTATGTGTGTGTGTGATATGCAAGACAGATCAAGCCAACCATATGTGTTGCTGGTGAGAGCCACAGAGCTATGGGTCAGTGAGTTTGCGGTCTCAGCGTTTCCAGTTATTGCTTGGCCGGCCAGTGGAGACATTGGCTTGTTATGCTAGTGGCGAGAGGCGGTGCGATGTTATTCTGTGTGTTGTCGCCCTAATGTCCCCACCTGGATAGAAAGATCAGGTCAAACTGTTTAACGTGATATCATGAGGACATGTTGGCTTGCTCTCACTTTTTTTAAACACACACACATGTTGTTGTAAGGCAGCGGTTCTCAAACTACGGGTCGCGACCCAAAGTGGGGTTGCGGGTAGGTGACAGTGGGGTAGTGCATTGACAAAAAAATAAAAAAACTCAGATTGAGTGTTCCACCCGGCAGCTGTGTGTATTTGCCATGTCTCGCCCCTTCATCAATGGAGGCCGACACACGTATTCCAATACACATCTCACTACACCCTGCGCATTTATAATCGCGGGAGGGGGGTCTGGTCTTTTGTGTGTAACCTGGACTCGCAATGGATAGGTTTGTTGTCAGAAGTGTTGCTGGTTGGCCGCGATGAAATGGGCTCGGCCTCTGCGCATAGCCAGCTGCTATACCACACTGAAGTGAGGTGGCAGAGTATTCGCCTTTGTTAACTCGGAGAAGAAGCGCGGATTTTCCTTGCAGACAAAAACAACACATTGGCAGAGAAATGTGCTGATAATGAGCTGGAAACTCCGTTAGTGGCACTCCAGGATAATCAGCGGAGATTTTGGGGTATTTACTCAGCTTGATGGCTTGTTGTAGAAACAGAATGCAGGAGGCGCTCAATGATCTTTCGTGTGACGAGCTACTGAAAGTCAAGTTCACTGGACAGGCCCTTGCAAAGTTCTGGATATCAGTCCGGAACGAGTACCCAGTGTGTTGTGTAATGCTGCGCTGATAAAGCGTGTCCCCTTTGCATCAACATATCTCTGTGAGGGGGCGGATTTTCAGAGTAGAAGCGGATCTCTGCCAAAGCGCACGTGAGCGCATTTTCTTTTCATGTTCTGGCAACATATATTGGCTAAATATGCCTTGTTTTATAAATGTCTATACAGAAACAATTCCATTGCTTTTGTTGATAATATTTGTAGCAGGGTGGATTATCCCTGCTTCGTGGGAACGGTTGCTGGCAGTCAGGAGGTAGCTGGACACAGCAGAACTCTGTCTGGCTGCACCCTCGTCTTTGGGCCTGGGGCGTCGACTGGAGGCTGGTAGTGTGAGTGGATGGGGCCCGGGATTTACCAACCTGGTCTGGTACTCTGGTCTTCCTTCCCTGTCGCAGGGCGGTCAGCAGTACTCCCCAACACGCTCCCACTCCTCCCAGTCGCTCCTTAGACCCTCCCACACCTCGTGACTGAATTGTAATCAAATACTCTGAGTTCCCCCCGCAAGCAGTACCCTCCCTCAATGACCCTAGAAACCTTCCACTGAAAAGGGGAGAGTTGGGTAGGAAGGGGTTAACCATATATATACGTTACCCACACCAAAAGAGTTAATGCAGGGCACAGGAATGGACACGCACACAGAACCCCATTCAAGTCTTTATGTTAATTGTACTGTTCAGTTACAATTATTTAATACTACTGGCCAATTGGGCTGAAGTCCTACTATAGCCCCTGCTGTTCAACTCAATACCTCATAAACACGTATATTATGCACCCACCTCTGGGTTACTATCCGGGATAATATACTTCACTGTGTTTGACTCATCACCCACGTCTGGGTCTTCACCCTGTATAATACCTCAACAGGCTTTAATTATACGGCCAGAATAATACCTCAAAAGGCTTTAATTATAATGCACCAGGTCTGTAACTTCCCCCCCCAGGGAAGGGTTAATTGAATGGGAAAATATTAATACACACACATTGTATCACGCTCAAAGAAAAGGAAATAAAACCAAAGTGTGGGCCCACAATTACCAAAACAAAAGCCCTATGCTAATGCCGGCATGTACTGTTTATGGGGTACCCCTATGCACTGTGGTTAGCAAACACCAGCTTCGCCCGTAGGCTGCGACACACTGTGTAATGTACGATAGGATCCTGGGCGCCGAAGCCCTAATGTTTACTCTACCAAAATGGCGGCCGCGCCGCTCCACCACCGTCCTGGTGGCAAGATGGCGTCGAACACTCGCGCCGCAGGTGCTAGCAGGCGGAGCTATAGCAGAGAGGCAGTGCTGGCTGAGCTGGTGCTGGGCGAACTCTGCTGGTGGTAAAGAACTCCCCGTGTCCTGCAGGCAGCCTGGAGCAGGTGTGCTGCTGCTCTCCGGTGCAGACAGCTGTTGACGCCCGGGCAGACTGCTTGGATGTCCCGTACGTCTCTGGCACGCAGACTATACCGTCACTGTAACTAGGTATAACACGAGCAATGCTACTGTGATCCTTAGCCGCACGCTACCTATACCGCTCACTGTAACTAGGTATAACTCGACTGTTAGTGCCTGGCTCTGCACTTAGTGTTCATATCATACCACTGGTACTGCTAGGATATCGTATCCACTAGCCAGTACTTCCTATCACCCGTCACTGTTCCACGGGGCACTCCGGCATAAAGTCAGCAACGGGGCTATCCAGAGCCCCCCCGTTAGACGTGACTTCTCGTTGTCAAGTTCACTGCCGAAGAGAACGACTTCCGCTCGCCTCCTCCCTTTATCATCTCTCAGCTCTCTCCGCCACTCTCTGCCTGCTACTGCCCCCTGCTGGTCCCGCCCGCCAGTCACAAGGGGAGACGCACTGTAAAATATGAATCAATACTGTCATTTATAATCCGTATTCACATGCTCTTTGGACGGGGACGTTTGTGTCATTGTTCGTGTGAATCAATGACACTAGTTAGAATGTCTTTGTGTACAAAAAGGGATATAAACACAGTCAGCAGTTCTGAATAATATACCATATTTTCCAGACTGCTACATTTCCCCCCACTTTGAACTTGCTAAGTCCTCTGCAAGTTAACAACAAAACAACAAAAACAAACGCATGCATGAAAACGGTCCTGAGACCAACAGTTTCACACATCGGTTGACAATTACACATTATGCCAACAGTTTTACACACTCCCTCAGGAGTTGGACACGCTCCTGAGCACGTAGTCCTGGCGATACCGAGCGGGTAGCCGACCTCTGGTGCTCCTCTGGGGCCGGGTTCGTTCAACCCCCCCTGCGTCTGATTCGGTGCCATATTCCCTTAGACATACAGGTGCACCACTCGTCTCGTTCCCACACACCTTCGCACATGGTCTTGGAAACACCGAGCGAGTGGCTCACCTCTGTCATTCAGCGGGGCCCGGGTTTGCTTAACCCCCCACCAGTCTAACTCCGTGTCAGATTCCTCCGTCTCTGTTGGCGGGTCCTCGGCCACGGCTTCGCCCTCCGAGGCCTCTGAGGGGCCGCTCACAGCGCCCTCCTCGCCCCCGTCTCCGTCGTCTTCACCGCCCTCGCCGCCCTCGCCTGAGGGGACCAACTCTACCTCTCCTCCCTCGTTCGGCGCTGCTTCAGCTGCTGTTGTAGCGGCGCTGCTGCTACACGCCCTAGGGTGCGGTTCACGAGGGTAAACGAAGGCACCCCCCACGTCGGCTTCGGATGAGCTCCGCGCTCTCATCGGGCTCCTTCGGGAAGCTCTCGTCCGCTCTTCCGGGTCGGAGGCCGGGAAGGGGCAGATCTTGCTCCGATCTCTCTGCACGGTCCTTTCGGGGCCCCCTCTTTCGGGACGAACCGTGAACACTGACGTCCTCTTGATGTTTCCATCGCCGCTCTCGGGGCCCGGCTGGTCGCCGGCCGGCGAGCGTCTGCAGCGGTAGTTGAAGTTGCGGCGGTAGCGGCGCCGACGAGGCCCCTGGTCTGGGCCGTCCTTGCCCCCTTGACCTCCTTCCGACCTGTTCTGTCTCTTGGGTACAGACTCCGGTTCTGACCGCATCGGGATGCGCAGCCGGGCGCCAGCGCATTCGTCTGGCCGGCCGCAGTGGTATCGAATTCTACGGCACACCCCCACACCTCCCCCTCCAGACCATGGTCTGGCGGTCGCCAGGTCGGGCGACCCGCCTGCTGCTGTGTGGGTGGCGTCCTGTACTGGTGGGAGAGGGACCTCACCGCCCGGTACTTCCGCCCGGCGTGATTCTTCCATCGCGCGGGGGCACTCGCGGCCGATATGACCGGGCTGTTGACAGTTGTAGCAGATCAGTCTCCCATCCTCACTCCGGCGGGGTAGTCTGCGCGGGGTAGAGGGCACGTCTCTCCTCCGTCGGCTTCCGGCGAAGCCTCTCTGGGGTGTGTCTCGCTCCTGTTGAAACGCCTGGAAGAGCTGTTCCATGCGCGCGTCCAACCGCTCTTGGCCGGCGAAGAGCTGTCGGATGGACTCCTGTAGCACGGCTATGTCCAGAGGTGGCTCGTGTCTTTTCACGACGACGCCGCGTATCATGCCCCTGTCGGCACCCCTTGTGGGGGGCAGGACCATCTCCTCTTCGGACCAGTCTATCGCCGCCTGCAGTACCTGAGGAAACGGCCGCGTACCGTCCTCCCTCATGTACTTCCGCATTTCTCTCCTCAGGGCCTCGTCTCTGAGGCCCACCACAAACCGCTCCTGCAGCAGGGCGGTGGCATCGCCGACCAGCGTAGGCGCCCGACGTCGTAGGCGACGGACCCTCTCCTGCAGGTCATAGGCGAACTGGCGTGTGGTCTCGCCGGCGGCCTGTCTTCGATCGAAGAACTCCCCCAGCCGAATGCTGACCAGGACCTTGTCCCCATAGGTTTCTTTGAGTATCTTGAACAAGGATTCCGTGTCGGGGGCGGTTTCCCCCGTCAGGAAGCGTACCGTCTGCTTCGCCTCGCCTTTGAGGTGTAGCTGTACGACCTCCGCTTGTTCCTCCGCGGGCACTCGACTGGCCCGGAGGTGGGTCCTCATCGCCTGGATCCAGTCCTCCACAGGCAGTTCCCCCATCTCTTGTTCACCTCCAAATTCGCTGCACTTCCGCTCTCGTTGGACGTACACCACCGGGAGGGGCGCTGGAGGGAGCTGTTGGATCCCGGCCGGTGCCACGGCAAGCGGAGCTCGGCGTCCGGCCTGCTCCCGCTGTTCGTGCTGGGTCTTTTCCAGCACCAGCGCCTGTCGGTCCAGGAGGCCCGCGTGTATGTGGGTTCTGTTCGCCAACAGCTCCACCTGTGCGGTCAGTCCCTCCATGCGTTCGGCCTCCTCTTTCTTTACCTCGGCGGCGGCGTCCTCGCCGTCTCGTTGCACCTTTAGGGCCGCCTCAGTGTAGCGCTTCTCTAGGAGTGCCTTGTTGATCAACTCCTTGATCGCTTCGGCTTGCTGCGTCAGTAGTGTCGCCTGAGTCTCACACTGCTCCTGCAGCTGCTCTAACTCCGCCTCCCTCTCCTGCGCGACGTGGGTCTCCCCTTTCTGTATCAAGGTGGCGGCGGCCTGGCCCTCTCGTAGCTCCTGTAGGGCCACCTGAGTGTGGAGGGCCTGGTCAGTCAACTCCTTCATCGCTGCGGCTTGCTGCTTTAGCAGTGCCGCCTGAGTCTGACACTGCTCCTGCAGTTGCTCAAACTTCGCCGCCATCTCTTGCGCGGTGGGGGTCTCCTTCTTTGACATCGTGGGTCTCTCTACGGGTCTCGGTCAAGGGAGTAAGTTAGGATGTTGATCCTGTTCGTGACGCCAAATGTAGCAGGGTGGATTATCCCTGCTTCGTGGGAACGGTTGCTGGCAGTCAGGAGGTAGCTGGACACAGCAGAACTCTGTCTGGCTGCACCCTCGTCTTTGGGCCTGGGGCGTCGACTGGAGGCTGGTAGTGTGAGTGGATGGGGCCCGGGATTTACCAACCTGGTCTGGTACTCTGGTCTTCCTTCCCTGTCGCAGGGCGGTCAGCAGTACTCCCCAACACGCTCCCACTCCTCCCAGTCGCTCCTTAGACCCTCCCACACCTCGTGACTGAATTGTAATCAAATACTCTGAGTTCCCCCCGCAAGCAGTACCCTCCCTCAATGACCCTAGAAACCTTCCACTGAAAAGGGGAGAGTTGGGTAGGAAGGGGTTAACCATATATATACGTTACCCACACCAAAAGAGTTAATGCAGGGCACAGGAATGGACACGCACACAGAACCCCATTCAAGTCTTTATGTTAATTGTACTGTTCAGTTACAATTATTTAATACTACTGGCCAATTGGGCTGAAGTCCTACTATAGCCCCTGCTGTTCAACTCAATACCTCATAAACACGTATATTATGCACCCACCTCTGGGTTACTATCCGGGATAATATACTTCACTGTGTTTGACTCATCACCCACGTCTGGGTCTTCACCCTGTATAATACCTCAACAGGCTTTAATTATACGGCCAGAATAATACCTCAAAAGGCTTTAATTATAATGCACCAGGTCTGTAACTTCCCCCCCCAGGGAAGGGTTAATTGAATGGGAAAATATTAATACACACACATTGTATCACGCTCAAAGAAAAGGAAATAAAACCAAAGTGTGGGCCCACAATTACCAAAACAAAAGCCCTATGCTAATGCCGGCATGTACTGTTTATGGGGTACCCCTATGCACTGTGGTTAGCAAACACCAGCTTCGCCCGTAGGCTGCGACACACTGTGTAATGTACGATAGGATCCTGGGCGCCGAAGCCCTAATGTTTACTCTACCAAAATGGCGGCCGCGCCGCTCCACCACCGTCCTGGTGGCAAGATGGCGTCGAACACTCGCGCCGCAGGTGCTAGCAGGCGGAGCTATAGCAGAGAGGCAGTGCTGGCTGAGCTGGTGCTGGGCGAACTCTGCTGGTGGTAAAGAACTCCCCGTGTCCTGCAGGCAGCCTGGAGCAGGTGTGCTGCTGCTCTCCGGTGCAGACAGCTGTTGACGCCCGGGCAGACTGCTTGGATGTCCCGTACGTCTCTGGCACGCAGACTATACCGTCACTGTAACTAGGTATAACACGAGCAATGCTACTGTGATCCTTAGCCGCACGCTACCTATACCGCTCACTGTAACTAGGTATAACTCGACTGTTAGTGCCTGGCTCTGCACTTAGTGTTCATATCATACCACTGGTACTGCTAGGATATCGTATCCACTAGCCAGTACTTCCTATCACCCGTCACTGTTCCACGGGGCACTCCGGCATAAAGTCAGCAACGGGGCTATCCAGAGCCCCCCCGTTAGACGTGACTTCTCGTTGTCAAGTTCACTGCCGAAGAGAACGACTTCCGCTCGCCTCCTCCCTTTATCATCTCTCAGCTCTCTCCGCCACTCTCTGCCTGCTACTGCCCCCTGCTGGTCCCGCCCGCCAGTCACAAGGGGAGACGCACTGTAAAATATGAATCAATACTGTCATTTATAATCCGTATTCACATGCTCTTTGGACGGGGACGTTTGTGTCATTGTTCGTGTGAATCAATGACACTAGTTAGAATGTCTTTGTGTACAAAAAGGGATATAAACACAGTCAGCAGTTCTGAATAATATACCATATTTTCCAGACTGCTACATATTCATTAATTTCATTGATAACATAGTGCTGATATTTCATTTTCGAAACAATGTGTGCTTTTATTTTGATATTCCTTATTTCCATGTTGAAATTACGAGATACATTAAGTGTGGGGTCGCCAAAAAATATCCTAAATAAAATGGGGTTGTGGTATAAAAAAGTTTGAGAACCCCTGTTGTAAGGGTGAGGTTAAGATTAAGAACGGTACGCTCTGTGTTAGCTTCCACCACGTTGTGCACTGACCTGCTAGCTGAAACACACCGGCTCCCAGTCTGTCATCATCCACCATAGAGCCGACTATAAATTAAACTGGACTTTGAAGAAGAAGTCTTTATTTGTAGCTCATTGCTACATCGTCATGCAGCGTACACACTGTTAGAGAACTGTGTTTTTAGCCTTTATCAGCCCTCATCTGTCCTTCTGTGAAGTCTCCTCGTTGTGTCTTAGTTATTGAGGATGAGGCAATCGTTCGTTGGAAGTCGGTCCTCCCCGGTACTGGCTGTCACACTGTTTCACCCCCATTAATCCATCCGGACCAAAGAATGTACTGGAGACGTGGTCTCTTTATCATTACAGGATGTTTATTTCCATAAACATAGCATCTTGTACAAAATAAAGATCTTTGATGGTATGATAAACTTGATTAGTAGATTCTATCTCGGTCTGCGGCCTGTCCTGTTAGCCGAAGCCTGTCTGTTAGCCTGTTAGCTATCTTTCTACCACATGGTCTTTTCCCCCTCCCCTCTCGCTGCTTGCTGCCTTGTCCTCGGGGGTGCAATAAGATCTTGATCCACAGACGAATACAGCTGTTCTCCGTAGCCTGTAGATCCACAGGGAAGAAAGCTAGCCTGCCTCAGGCTCTCTGAGGCGCAGACTCGACGTGGCTCCTCACAGGGTAAATCCCACACACGTGTAGGCGTCAGCGATTCTCCGCTCCATTAATCACAGGACCAAAAGCAAATATAATCCAGCCGCAAAGGGCTATGTAGTCGTCGGGTAGATTAATCC